>NW_024114763.1:0-84897 GCF_003073215.2 Triticum urartu | reverse complement strand
AAAAAATCACCGTAAATTTTCAGCTCGTTTGGACTCCGTTTGATTTTCCTTTTCTGCAAAACTCAAAAACAAGGAAAAAACTAAAACTGGCACTGGGCTCTAAGTTAATAGGTTAGTCCCCAAAATAATATAAAATAGCATGTAAATGCATATAAAACATCCAAAACAGATAATATAATAGCATGGAACAATAAAAAATTATAAATACGTTGGAGACGTATCATAACCCCTCGCATGGGGTACTTCACCATGAATAAATATTAGAAGAAGGATGTAGGGTATTTCCTCTGCCTGAACTTGGTTAACTCCCTTGTGCGAACTCCCTTATGGTACTTCCGGCCGGACTTGCCACCCTACCGAGGGTGTTGCCGGTTCTACGTACCGTCAGTTGGTGTGCTAGGTAGGGGTTGCATGGGCCAGAGACCGAATCTAGATCAGATCTCCCAACGCTTTCTGCAGCCTCCTACCGGGTGCAGCATCACCTTCGTCTCCTTTACCTTCACTGCGGATGGCGAGGCCTGGGTCGATTCTCTCACTCCTGCACCATCTTCTTTGGGTCACTAGCATCCATCATCGACCACTGCAACGACCTTCGCTTGTGCATTCCGCTGCCCCAACATATCGCATAACATGGCCTCATTGGACTCCGTGTCATCTACACCGCCAATGTCCAACTCGGAGGACAGAGGCATGCAACATTTGCTGCATCGACCACATACCAGAGGACTACATCTTAGATGGGTATGTCTCAGACTGCAGTCTCAGCTCGGGTAGTCTCGACTCGCTCCCACGAACGAAGACGACTAGGCAAGCATCATCCCCATCTCGGAGATAGAAGACGGCGAGGCCGACATCATGTCCGCCGCGGAGACTGGCAGCAGCAAGGCAACCCTAACACTAGCACAGAACGACGAGGCAGCCCCGCATGCTATCACCCAGGAGTAGGTCTTGATGGCAGCACCAGGTAGTCCCACAACAATAGCTCTTTGGCACCAGGCACGACTGTAACAACCTGGATTTTTGCCCTTTTCTTTTTCCTTTGATTTTCTTGGATTTCCTGTTTTGTTTTGCTTTTCCGTGGCTATGTGGTTCTGAAACTTGGGAAGATCATGTCTTCCTAGGTTTTATAGTGGCTTGTCACCCTCATCATCATCCCAAGATCATGTCATTTCCATCCTTGACCTAACCAAAAATTCTTTTGTTGGGAATATTCCTTTTCTGATAAAGGAATAACCCTTTAAAACCCTAGGTTGTGAAGCAACCTATATTTCTGTCACTCCTAAAATACCCAAATAATTCCCATAAATTGTTTGGGTAATATCTTCCTCAAATATGGCAAAATATATCATTGGCCATGTTTACCATCATGCTCAATAAATTCTTTTCCTATTCTGTCCTAAATGGCACTTTGCAAAGAAAGTGCTATTTATCTTTGCCCATTTGAACCCAAACTTCTTGGACTTCTTTTCCTGTCCAAATAATTGAACTGTGACAAAATTCAACTCAATTTGCCTGGTAAATATTCCTGAGCAATTTTTCAAAGTTCCTGTCCGAGGGAAGTGGTTGTGAAGGAAGTAAAAGCTAGGGATATCCAAATGAGTTGCAATTTTTCAAGGATCTTTATATGATAAAATCATGACTCACCACCAAATTTGAGCTCATGTAACTTATCTATGTGAGCCTAGCTGCAAATCTTAGTTTCTGGTCAGATTTTTAGTTTGTGAAGCAACTATATTTTATATTGCTTCATTTAAGATCAAAATTTACCAGGACATGTTTATATCTATAACAACTCCCTCCACCAAGTTTTACCTCAATTAGTTAATCCAATTGCCCTGTGTAATTTTTCCAAGATTCTTTCCAAAATGAAGCTTTGTGAAGCAAGTGCCACTTTGGTATTTCCAAATGGCATGAAATCTTTACAGCAGCTTCATATCATCATATAACCCCTCTCTACCAAATGTCAGCTCACAGAGATCAAGTATGTGAGTGCATCATCCAAATCCCCAATTCTAGCCAGTATTGCACTTTCTACTGCAACCACCATCTAAACTCCTCCTCTTAGTCTGATTTTTGGTGATCAGCATCACCTTAGTGTGTGATCATCAGCAGACAAACTCTTTACCATGTTACCAAGCTGGTTTAACCACAGGAAGTTACAAACACCTTCTTACTGATTTACTTTTGGAGTTAAGTGCAAATCTCTTCTTTGCCCCTGGACCGATTTATTTCTTCAGTTGGACTAAGGGCACGAAGGTCCATCCACTGGACATGGTTGGCCACACCAAAGAGCGCTGCTTGCGCCAGTGCGTGTGGGTGATCACGCTTGCGTCATGGCTGCAGGCGTGCTCTGGCTTGTTCCGGCCACTATGCTCGTCTCCTCCCTCCTTGTCTCGACCTCAAACCTTGTCCAGGAGCTCGCCCGTGCTCGACTGCATCGCCCTGCATCGGCTGCTTCGTCGTGGTTCGCCATCAATCGCTCGCAAACGCCATGCCCGTGCCCGCCCTGCCTCTCGCCTGCCATTAAAGCTTGGCGTCGGGAGCTATCGCTTGTGAGATCCAGAGCCTTTCCCTCGCGGCTATGTAGCGTGCCCCGAGCCTCCTCCGCACTCAGCCATCTCCCCCTCCGCCTCATTTGCTCTCGTGGAATCGCCTCATATCGCCCGGCAAGGTCGTGTCACCGTCCATCGCATGGCCGCCCTCGGCCCTCGGCATGATTCCGGCAAGCCAAGCTTCTCTCGCCTCCCCTGACCTGTCCCCAGCATCGTCTCTGGACGTCCGCTCTTAGCATCGCCTCCCGGAGCGTTGGCCGTTCGCCGTTGCTCTCGGCCACCACCTCGGCCGAGCCCATCCGGAGCTCCTTCCTCTCTCTGCCGTCTCACCACGACTTCCCCACACCCCTACCAGCCTCCCCACTCCTCCGTTCGTCGCCGAGAGCCCGCATCGCCGAGAGCCGCGCCGCCCGAAGCTCCTGGCGCCTCCCGTCGCCGCGACCTCCACTCCTCCACTGGCCTTCCCCGGGAGCCGCTTCTCCTCTGAACGGAGGCGCTGCATCCTTGCGAGCCCGCCGGTGCGCTCGGTTTGGCCGGAGGCCACCGGAGCCGGCCGGCCCCATCGCCGCTTTCCTCCCCTGCCTCCGTCTGTTCCACGAGGGAACAGAGACGAGGAGGAAGACACGAGCGTGCTGCCCCTCCCCCTGCTCCCTGGGCCCCACGCGCCAGTGTCTCACCCGCCTCATCCCACGTGGCAAGTGGAGACGGCTTTCACAAGTACGTCTCTCTTTCTGAAAGCGTATTCTATTTCTACTTCGGCCTGAAGTACGTTTTCTAAGTCAGAAAGCGTATTTTCTCAAATCTGTTTCTGCCTTATCCACTCAGGGACCCGTTGGTGATAATTTTTCACAGATTAGTCCCTGTTCTTCCAACTACTTCACAACTTTTCAACTGTAACTCCGATTGAGGTGAAACTAATGCTCACTTCTTCGTATCGTCGAGCTCTATCTTTTGGTAATATTTTCACTAGGTGTTATCACAGTGAAAGTGACAATTTTGCCCTTACCTCTAATCAGCCCCCTCCGAGAACGTACCGTCCGACGTTTCGTTCCACGGCTTCACCGCACTTCTTCCTGGAGTCTCCGTCACCCCAGGCAAGCCACAATACCCCCTTGCATGATAGTCATGCAGTAGCCATGGTTTTCAACTTGAATATTTATAAAATGTTTGCTTGCTTAAAATATGTTTATAGTTGTTTCGGTAATGCTCATGGATTCATGCTTACTTTCTTGCTATGTTGTTATGCACCTGGTTGTCATGCCCTGCTAGTTGCTAGTATTCCTTTCATATGCTTATGCTTGCTAGCAGTATATGTTGATGTTGGTAATGGTCTTTGGTGCATGACTCGTCTGTCCCGAGTACCATTGTTATGCATGTTCCATTGCATCCAGTTGGTTAAATGCTTGCATGATGGCATTGTTGATATGTCTTGCATGATATTTATTGTTGATGCTAGTGGTCATGTTATGCTATGAGTAGTGTTGTACTGGTAATATCCATGCTCTTCTTTATGCCATGCTCAGTGGAGATGATTCATTGTTGATATGGTGGCTAGTTATGTTGCACCCTTGCTTATGTTGATATCATGCTCATGCATTGTAATTGTATCATGTTATTTTTATCATGGCTCAACATATTTGCATTCAAGTTTAACTGGATTAAATTGAACTTGAACACCTGTTGGCTGAGTCATGGTGCCACCATATCGAACTGACCAGTGCAACCACACTTACCTGTATGGGAAGGTCCTAACTGGGTCTATTGTCGTGCCTCTCGCCGGTGCCTCCAACAAGGGAAGGTTATGGGCGTGCGGTACCTTGGCCTGGTAATCAGACATAACCTTGTGAGCCCGTTGTTGTTATTATGGATCCGGTCCCCGTGAGGGACGTTTGGCCACGACGGTGGTCGTTGTGTCTTTGGTAGACACGGGGCCACCCAGGACTAGCCCAGTTGGGAGTGGGTCAGAGTGGCTGGGAGAGTGTCATGGCAAAAGATCGGTTTTGTCGGAACACCATTGGTCCACCCAAATGGGAGTGCAAGGCCATGGGTTCCGTAGTGTGGGTACAATGTACTAACCTCTGTAGAGTGTATATTAAATCTATCAATAGGCGCGCCCGCGGATAAGGGCCCAGTTCGTAGTTGGTCACACTATGAGTCAACAGTAATAATAATAATAATGATGATGAGATAAGTTGGTTGTGATCGCTGGAAGGATCATGGTTTGAGACCAAGTTTTGGTCGTGGTTGTGATCGCCGGAATGATCACCGTGGTATCGAGGATACCGAGTTGTTGGATATTCGTGATGTTTTGCGAGAATCGTGGGTAAAGATCAAGCTCCTTGTGGTCATTTGATGATTACTACGGTATTGTCTATGCCAAGCTTGATTTGATCCTGAGATGATTGTGTGATGTACGAAGTTGGTAAGTGATGCATGTGATGGTTACGTGGTAATCCGAGCAGAATAAATGGTGCATGTAGTGTCATCATGTTGCATGCTAGTATCATCAGATTTATATGTTCATGCCATGATCATATTGTTCTAGCAGTATTATGTTCATGTTGCTCATGCCATGTTATCCGGATGATCCAATGATAATTCTTGCTTAACCTGAAATTGCCATGCTGTTGTTTGTCTTGAATGCTTCTGGTTATTGTGAGCTTGCAAGTACATTCAATGTACTGACCTGGCGTGTCATGCCAGTTTGCAGGTCGTGCCTGGATTGCATGCTTGTTTGGTGTTGTTCCTGTGTTCGCGAGCTAGGATAAACGTTCCAGCCAGAGTCCCCACAGATTGGAGTCCATCATCACCGTTCATTGTTCTGCTGCCAGTAGTTGTTCCGCTGCTTCGAGTTGTTATGCTGCTTGTATAGAGCAACCGTGGTTGGCGTAGTGTTGCCGTGCCGATGTTATTCATTGTAATATGGGAACCCTTGTATTCATATTCGTGTTGTAATAGAAAGCTGGTTTGTTCTATACTAAGCAGTGTCGTATTCCAGAAGACTTCACATCGATCTCCGGGCTGGAATACGGGGCGTTCCGGTTTTCTCTGAGCCGGGGTGCCACAACGACCACAATCGACAACAAAGCCAGCTAGGCCGCAACAACATATGTGGTCCTACCGGTGACAACACCACCGACTTCAGTACCGATAGTCGCCATACCTTCTCTACCTCCGGCTACCACATCGTTGGGGGGCGGGGGTGTTGGTGTCAAAACCGGCAGATCTCGGGCAGGGGGTCCCGAACTGTGTGTCTAAGGATTGAAGGTAACATGAGGCAGGGGACACGATGTTTACCTAGGTTCGGGCCCTCTTAATGGAGGTAATACCCTACTTCCTGCTTGATTGTCTTTGATGAGTATACGGGTTACAAGATTTGATCTACCTCGAGATCGTAATAGCTAAACCCTAGATGTCTAGCATGTATGATTATGATCGCCTCTACGGACTAAACCCTCCGGTTATATAGACACCGGAGAGGGCTAGGATTGTACAGAGTCGGTTTACAGAGAAAGGAATCTTCATATCCGAACACCAAGGAGAGTCCCATCCGGACACGGGGGAAGGTCCTCAATCCTGTATCTTCAAAGCCCATCAGTCCGGCCCACATCACATAGCCCGGACGTTCGAGGACCCCCTAGTCCAGGACTCCCTCAGTAGCCCCCGAACCAGGCTTCAATGACAACATGTCTGGCGCGCAGATTGTCTTCAACATTGCAAGGCGGGTTCCTCCTCCGAATATTCCAAAGCAAAAAGAATTGTATTTGACTCCTCAATGATGACGCAGTATCTAGCTTTTATATCTTCTATTTTGTTAGGTGGGACCTCCATGATACTCCGGACAGCTCTGGCTTTACTTTAAACATTGTATCCTTTGTCTTCTGCGCCACCGTCGCCTCGGCTTCCACATGTCAGATGAATACGAAGGGTCCAAGTACTTTTACAGATAACACCCTGACAGCGTATGGAAGGCATCTATTTAAGGAGATTGAATCTCATATGCCATTCCAAACCAAGCAAAAGATCCTTAGGGCTAGCCACAGAAATCCGCACAAACATGGCTGGCGCTCCCAGTTCTTCCTCAGGCCCTCATGGCCCTCAAAAAGGCGATTGGGAGAGCTGCTCGGTCTCCCACGCTCATCTGACCAAGCTCCAGGTGCAGGGATATCTCCCTCCCGTGGACCTGGTTCCCGTTCGGGCGTGATTAACTTCCCTAAATGGCGAAGCCCTGGTGGAAAATTTCTCCAATCCTACCGAAGGGGAGGAGTGTGCTTCGTCTCCTTCCTTTTAAGAGGCGTTGGGTTTCCAATCCACCCTTTCCTCCGAGGTCTCCTGGACTACTACAACCTCCAGCTACACAATCTCACACCGGGCTCCATTCTGCACATTGCGGGCTTCGTGACTCTTTGTGAGTTGTTCTTAGGCTGCGAGGCCCATTTTGAGTTATGGAGGAAACTTTTCTGCCTCGTCCCCCGCTCCCAAAAGGGATCTATATTCGAGGTGGGTGGTGCCGAAGTATGGCGTATAGACGGAACAGGATACCTGTCCGGCACTCCGAAGAAGGCATCTGAAGTGTGGCCCTCAGAGTGGTGTTATATCGAAGACGTAGTCCTCCCAGACCCAAACCGGCGGGACCTACCCAAATTTTGCAATGCTCCGTTAAAGAAATGCCACAGCTGGCGTCCCCGGAGCCTCGAAGAGGAGGACAGTGCGGAGATTAAGAAGTTAATGAGCAAGATAAAGATGCTTGCCCAATCCGGACTATCCATAATTGAGGTAATGGCGATTTCAATAACGCGAGGCGTTCAGCCACTCCAATCCAGAGGACTCCCCATGTGGCACTACAATGGTGAGGACGACGCATCACACTGCGGGCGCAAGGGTCTGGACAACTTTGCCGCCTTGGATGCCATGTTGGCTGATCTTTATAAAGGGGAGAAAGAAGATTTTACTCGCCTCAAGTGCCAAGAGGGCTTTACCATGTACAACCCTCCTAGCTAGGTGAGCTTTCACTTCGTAACCATACTCAATCCTCTTCCCGATTCGCACTTAGTTGAACTTAATCCGACTATGTTTAACAGGAATGGAGGAAGGTTGTCGTGGGGATCTATAGCCCTACTCCACAGCCGGAGGACCATTCTCGAGACCTGGATCCTGGATTTGAAGAGGATCTGGATATATTCATAGAGCTCAAGGAGGGGGTCTTTTATCAGGCGAGCTACAACGACACAGAAGTTAGAGCCGATTATCCCGGCCTTCTCCCCTCCTCCCACGTAAGTACCCAGGAGACGTCTCATCCAAAAGAGTTTTCTCATCGCGCCTGACCCACCGCACTGTCTCGTGCTCCAAAGGGGCGGCGCTCGTCTCGCCACGCCGCATCAAAAACGTCCCTTAAGAAGGCGACGCCTACACATGGCGGATCTTCAAAAAGGAAGGCGGACGGTGACAGTGCCGAGCCCCTACCTCCAACAAAAAGGTATGGTTTTTAATATGCCCTTGGCAGATATACCGAATTGTGATGTTTCCCGCTGTGCCACAATTTTTAGGAAAAGCATACGCCGGACTATGTCCGGAGGATTTGCTGGTCATGCCTCACCCAATCCAACCCCGGACCCCGTTCCAAGGACTAGGGAGGATACAGGTGCAATTCCGGATTGTCCTCTCCCCGAGGATACGAATGATGTATCCGTTACCAACTCCGAAGTGGAGAGTGCAATGAACCATCGGCGCCGGAGGGAGGCTATGCGAGACCCAACTTTCACCGAAGAGGCATTCAATGCCTTCAGCTCAGCGGACGCATATATCCGAGCTGCTCGGGATGGGCTCGCTGGAGCCACTCACCAGCTTTTAAAGGATATGCGGGTAAGACCTGTTGTAGGGTTTTAATAATCATGTGCCAGTAACCCCCGAGACTTGAAGTAGTTGACGCAACTGATTTAAGGATCATTGCATAATCAGGTACTCATAGAGAAGAACAACATGCTATCTCAGGAGCTGGAAAAATGTCGGGCCCAGCTAACTGCTGTTACCGCCAAACTGGCGAAGTCCAAGGAGACACCGATTGGTAATGTCCTCTACTGTCCGGAAAATATAATCATGTGCCAGCAATGTGTTTTGAAATAGACACTGATGTATTTACGACGGTAGGATCACCGAATCAGCTAGAAGAGAGATTGAAGGCTGCGCAGGCAGATAAACAACATGTCGAAAGGCAAGAGGCTGCTGGTCAACGTATACTAACACAGACCAGGGATGAGAAGAACAAGCTACAAGATGCCAACATCAAGCAGGCCGAGGAGCTGAAAGACATACGAGCCCAACTAGCGGATGCCTTGAAAGAGAACAAAAAACTGAAAGGCGGCATATTCAGTACGGTTTTTAACCTCATTTCCATACGGTCCCCTAATGGGAAGTTTTAACAAGTTTTTTTTTGTCGGTATGCTGACTAGGAAGCCCGAAGGAGAGGTGTTCGGATTTCAAGGCAATCTGCTACAAGAGCTGTCCAAAGTGCATGAGCGGGCCCGAAAGGCAATGAGGAACATTGCTAAGGCTTTATGGCCGGCCGATTCTCCTCCAGGAAGTATGGAGGAACTCGTGAATTTATTCAAGGGAGCTTGTCGCCGCTTTGGACTATGGAAGATATCAACATGCCGAGAAGGCGCACGAGAGGCCTGGGCCATGGTGAAAACACGGTACACCGTACTTGATCCGAATCATATGGCCCGGGTCGGGCCTCGGGGACCGGATGGACAGGAAATTCCTGTTAGCTTAGTATATGACCAAGTAAAGATAGCCGACAAGTTTTCGCAACAGGATTGTAAGCTAGACAACTTATTAGATGGTCTAGAGGAGGAGGAACTTTTCGAGTCCAAGTAGTAATGTACTTTTTATTGACAAACGTATCTCCATCCGAATTATAAAAATGATTGTCTTGGCAGACCTTCCGCTTTAACCTCCAAAATCCAAAGTTTTGGAGTGTAACCGAATACTGTACCGGTGGAAAACACCGAAGTATGTTCGGAAACCAGGCAGTCCGGTCATGGTTGCTTGAACATACAAGTTGTATTCAGGGAGTTTTGTTATATTACATTTGATCGTAAGAAACATCTTCCAGAGAGAATAGTTCTGGTATGGGTTCCTTTCCCTGGGCCAGCATGCGTTGTTGTGCATGCCTGAGACGTGATGCTAAAAATCACAGTATAGATTATACTTTGGGGGCTTGTATTGCAACGAGGGCGGTTCATCTTTTGTCCGCCGACGTATTATTCCCTTAAGAATGCTAGCTTTCGGCTTCACCCGTTGATACGTCTCCGTCGTATCTATAATTTTTGATTGTTCCATGCCAATATTCTACAACTTTCATATACTTTTGGCAACTTTTTATACTATTTTTGGGACTAACATATTGATCCAGTGCCCAGTGCCAGTTCCTGTTTGTTGCATGTTTTTTGTTTCGCAGTAAATCCATATCAAACGGAGTCCAAACGGGATAAAACTGATGGAGATTTGTTTTGGAATATATGTGATTTTTGGGAAGAAAAATCCACGCGAGACGATGCCCGAGGGGGCCACGAGGCAGGGGGCGCGCCCCGGGGGGGCAGGCGCGCCCCTGACCCTCGTGGCCACCTCGTAAAGCGTTTGATGCCCTTCTTTCGCTGCAAGAAAGCTAATATCCGGATAGAGATTGTGTTAAAATTTCGGCCCAATCGGAGTTACGGATCTCCGGGAATATAAGAAACGGTGAAAGGACAGAATCTGGGACGCAGAAACAGAGAGACAGATCCAATCTCGGAGGGGCTCTCGCCCCTCCCACGCCATGGAGACCAAGGACCAGAGGGGAAACCCTTCTCCCATCTAGGGAGGAGGTCAAGGAAGAAGAAGAAGGAGGGGGGCTCTCTCCCCCTCGCTTCCGGTGGCGCCGGAGTGCCACCGGGGGCCATCATCATCACCGCAATCTTCACCAACAACTTCACCGCCATCATCACCAACTCTTCCCCCCTCTATGCAGCGGTGTAACCCCTCTTTTACCCACTATAATCTCTACTTAAACATGGTGCTCAACGCTATATTTCCCAATGATGTATGGCTATCCTATGATGTTCGAGTAGATCCGTTTTGTCCTATTGGTTAATTGATGATCGTGATTGGTTTGAATTGCATGTTTTATTATTGGTGCTGTCCTATGGTGCTCTCCGTGTCGCGCAAGCATGAGGGATTCCTGCTGTAGGGTTTGCAATATGTTCATGATTTGCTTATGGTGGGTGGCGTGAGTGACAGAAGCACAGACTCGAGTAAGTAGGTTGTTTACGTATGGGATAAAGAGGACTTGATACTTTAATGCTATGGTTGGGTTTTACCTTAATGATCTTTAGTAGTTGCGGATGCTTGCTAGAGTTCCAATCATAAGTGCATATGATCCAAGTAGAGAAAGTATGTTAGCTTATGCCTCTCCCTCAAATAAAATTGCAATAATGATTACCGGTCTAGTTATCGATTGCCTAGGGACAAATAACTTTCTCGTACCAAAAAGCTCTTTACTAAAACTAACTTAGTTGTGTCTTTATCTAAGCAGCCCCTACTTTTTATTTACGTGCTCTTTATTCTCTTGCAAACCTATCCAAAAACACCTACAAAGTACTTCTAGTTTCATAGTTGTTCTAGGTAAAGCAAACATCAAGCGTGCGTAGAGTTGTATCGGTGGTCGATAGAACTTGAGGGAGTATTTGTTCTACCTTTAGCTCCTCGTTGGGTTCGACACTCTTACTTATCGAAAACTATTGCGATCCCCTATACTTGTGGGTTATCAAGACCTTTTTCTGGCGCCGTTGCCGGGGAGCCATAGCGTGGGGTGAATATTCTCATGTGTGCTTGTTTGCTTTATCACTAAGTAATTTTTTTGCTGTTCTTAGTTGTTTTCTATCTTCAGTTATGGGTAGGAAACGCAAAATAACCAAAAATTAGTTGTACCTACTGAACCAATGGTTGAAGAACCACTCAAAATCTATCACACTCCTGAAGCTTATTACTTGGATCATCTTCGATCCCTATGTGCTCGTGCTGAAACCCCAACTAGCTTAGTTGTGGGCAAATCTTTAGATTCGCATGCTTGTTATGTGCGACACTGTATATCTGAAAAGGGGAAATGTTTACTGGATCAAATTCATCGTTTGCAATGCTATGCTTGGAATTTATGCGAAATATATGATTATACTTGTTGTTCTGAAGACCCTAAGAAACACCTTCCCTACCAATGTTTGTTTAGTGATAATGGAATCGTATCTTCTTATGCTAAGGGTGTTTATAATTACTATGATGTCCAACAAATTGAAGAATTTGTTGCTTTTAAGGGTGCTTATGAAATTGCTTCTTTGATTTAAAAGTATGATGCTACTCTTTACAAGTCTGAAAATATTGCCATACTTGAATATTGTTATGAGAATTATGCTTCTAATGCCTATGTTAAACCATATATCGAGGTCTCCTCCGCCGTCCAAGAAGAGACTAATATTTTGAAGGAGTCTATGGAAGAAGAAATTGATGAAACTATGAGCTCATTGGACGAAAAAGATGATGAGGAGAGCGAACAACAAAAGGAGGAAGAGCGGATTAGCTACCCGTGCCCACCTTCTAATGAGAGTAACTCTTCAACTCATACATTGTTTAATTTACCTTCATGCTTACGAAGGATGATTGCTATCATGATTGTCATGATCCCATTGATTCTCCGGAAATATCCCTTTTTGATGATGCTTGCTATGCTTATGGCCAAGATGCCAATATGAATTATGCTTATGGAGATGAACTTGCTATAGTTCCTTATGTTAAACATGAAATTGTTGCTATTGCACCCACGCATGATAGTCCTATTATGTTTTTGAATTCTCCCAACTACATTATATCGGAGAAGTTTACCCTTATTAAGGATTATATTGATGGGTTGCGTTTTAGTATTACACATGATGATTTTGATGAATATAATATGCATGTGCTTGCTGCTCCTAATTGCAATTATTATGAGAGAGGAACTACATCTCCGCCTCTTTATGTTTCCAACACGAAAAAATTGCAAGAAACTGTTTATACTTTGCATTGGCCTTTACTTTGTGTGCATGAATTGTTCTTTTATGACATGCCGATGCATAGGAAGAGAGTTAGACTTCGTTGTTGCATGATATATGTTACTTTGTGCTCACTACTAAATTAAAAATCATTGTTGATTCAAATTGGCTTTGATATACCTTGGGATCCGGGTGGATTCATTACTTGAGCACTATATGCCTAGCTTAATGGCTTTAAGGAAAGCGCTGCCAGGGAGACAACCCGGAAGTTTTAGAGAGTCATTTAGTTCTGTTGTGGGATTTTATAAAGTTTAAAAGTAAAAATAATGTGCCAAGGTTTGCCTTTAGGATGTTTTAGATGTTTGTTGGTTTGTACGGTGTAGGACATAAACTTTGGCTATAGTGCGTGATTTTACACTTTTTACTGGAACGTCAAATGGTTCTAAAACTTTTTGCACGGTCTTTCTATAAAAATTGTTTATTTTTACTAATTTTGGTAGAATTTTTGTAGTACCAGAGGTATGGTGAGTGTTCATATTATTACAGACTGTTCTGTTTTAGACAGATTCTGTTTTTGATGCATATTTTGCTTGTTTTGATGAAGCTATCAAATTATATCAGTGGATTAAGCCATGGAAAACTTATACTACAGTAGCTATAATGAAAAATCAAAATATGAAATTGGTTTGCAACAGTACTTAGTGAAAGTGCTAGTGATCGACTAGAATAATAAAGTTATTATTTATTTCCTTATTTTATGAAAGTCTTCAAAACATGGAAGTTTCGAAGACAAACGATAGAAATAAACCTATTACCATGCAGCGGAAGGTAGACTACACTAAGCAAGCCATAGTCAAGTATTCAATGAAATGAAAGCACAAAGACTAATAGCAGCTAGGCAGTATAGATCAGGATGGAAGATAGTATGAAGCCAATCAGAACAAGCAGTCACTCAGTGAAGACAAAAGATAATGCAACAGGCAATGACTTCACAAGGACCAACTGCAAATAAAGAGATGGGAAGGATAGAACCAGTAGCTCGTTGAAGACAATGATTTGTTGGACCAGTTCCAGTTGCTGTGACAACTGTACGTCTGGTTAGGGAGGCTGAGATTTAACTCAGAAGACCGTCTTCACCTTATTCCCCTTGAGCTAAGGACACCCAGTCCTCGCCCAATCACTCTGGTAAGTCTTCAAGGTAGACTTCCAAACCTTCACAGACTTTGTTCACCGGGATCCACAATGACTCTTGGATGCTCAGAATGCGACGCCTAACCGGCTGGAGGATTCACATCCTCAAGTGTAATAAGTCTTCAGATCACACAGACAGGAAGACTTCAGTGATGCCTAACACTCTTTGGCTCTGGGTGTTTAGGGCTTTGTCCTCGCAAGGATTCTCTCTCAAAGGCTTCGAGGTGGGTTGCTCTCAAACGACAAAAGCCGTGCACTAACTCTGAGTAGCCAACCAATTTATGGTGTAGGGGGTGGGCTATTTATAGCCACTAGGCAACCCGACCTGATTTGTCCGAAATGACCCTGGGTCACTAAGGAACTGACACGTGTTCCAACGGTCAGATTTCAAACACACACGGACAACTTTACTTGGGCTACAAGCAAAGCTGACTTATCCAGCTCTGGATAAGATTTGCTCTCATGTCTTCGCTCGAAGACATAGGATTTTGGTTAAGCATCACTTCAGTCATTCTGACTGGTTCACTTGGACCCCACTTAACAGTACGGTGGTTCCTATGACTCAACAAAGAAGAAAAAAGAGACGAAACAACTAAGTCTTCGCGCTCCATAGTCTTCACGCGATGTCTTCTCTTGTCATAGTCTTCAATGTGAGTGTCTTCACATACCACCTTTGTCTTCAATGTCTTCATACATTTTTAGGGGTCATCTCCGGTAGGAAAACCGAATCAATGAGGGACTTCTACCTGTGTTATCCTGCTATTCTCACAAACACATTAGTCCCTCAACCAGGTTTGTCGTCAATACTCCAAAACCAACTAGGGGTGGCACTAGATGCACTTATAATCTCCCCCTTTTTGGTGATTGATGACAAACTGGTTGAAGTTTTCAACAGGGATAAAAGTATGTGAAATTGTAAAGGATTTAAGTATTGTCTTCGTAAGTAGAAGAAAGGCTCCCCCTGAAGATGTGCATATAAGTATTTTGCTTTTGAATGCAATGCACATGGCAGGTTGTACTTGCAGAGCTCCTCTTCTACTTATGAAGACAATTCATCATGCATGAAAGGATATATCAAAGATAATGACATGCATAATGAAGAATGGACGTCTGCAAAATGACTTCGTGCGGAATTTATCGTCGCACATGTGGAATTTATCATCGCATCACATAGTATCGAAAAGGTAGCAGACGACCATCAAGTTTAAGTGTTACAACTCAAAAACGAACCAAATGTATCAAAAGTGAGAGTTGTAACGAACTTGGAAAATGTAGCAAAAGTAAAGCAACCACCCATATGGACCCGCTTGAAGACTATCAACTCATATGCTTCTCCCCCTTTTGTCAGTAATGACCAAAAAGGTTTGAAGACATAGAGCATCTACTCGTTCCCATGAGGAGTAGGCGAAGCAGCAGGGTCATCGTTGAGGTCCGGTGGTGTAGAAGAACTTGGTGCAGTGTCGACACGCGCTGAAGTTGGAGGTGGTGAAGTGGCATCATCTTGATCATCTATGACTCTGGCATTCACGGTTGCAGCTGAGGAAGAATAGTCAGAGTCTTCAAGTGAGGGAGTCCGACGCAAGTGAGCATTCCTTGGAGGAGTGGAGTCAAACTTTAATCTTTTTGTGAAGCCATCGTCTTGAAGATCAGCTTCAGCAGTGAGTAATGTTAAACTCTTCGAGGACCTCTGACAGGTTTCATGTGTAACAAAGGCATTCTTGGTGGCAAGATTGCGAATGCGATTGACGTCCACCAAGAGGTTTGCATCTGACGCTTAAGCCAGTCATGATGCTTATCCTGTTTCTGATGTAGAGCGACGATAATCTCTCGGTCATTGAGAACACGAGATCGCTTCCGAGGCCTTTGGGAAATGGTGCTTCCAGTGGCTTCAGTTTGGGTGCAAGGGGCACGTGTGTTGCCAGCCAAGGGATAAACACGAGAGACAGCCTGAACTCCTTCAATGGGCTGGGTGAAGCTTTTACGATCAACATTGTGAAGATAAATTGGATCCTTTGCAGGCTCTGGGTAAATGGCTTCAACAGACAAATCAACCTCTGGCAAGAATACGAGATGATTGTGCGCAGACGGCTGATAGTTGAAGGCAGAGTGAAGCTTGATAAGGCGCATTACCCATGGAGCATAGAACTTCAGACCAAAGATGTCGGAGCCAGATGCAGCCAACTGCCTGATGAAGAAGTCTTGAGCATTGAAGCTGATGCCATTGAAGATATAGAAAACCAAATTCTTCATTGCTCCTTCAAGCTTCACTGCAGATGAATGTCCTTTGACAGGCCATAGAGTTTTTTTGATGATATGGTAAATGGTGCGGGGCAGATACTCTAGGTCTTCGACAAAGAATTCCGTTGGGTATTCAGCGTCGCGTGGCAGAGGCTTCATCATGCTCAACATTTGGCTCATGTTAGGCTCAGGCTTCTGGAAAATGCTCTCCAAAGCATTCTGGTGTTGTTGACAACGTGGTTCATAATATTCGCCAGGAGTGGGCAGGGCTGTAAGATCAGTGATGTCTTGGGCTTTAGCTTCATGATGGACATCGCCCGTCATCCACTCAAGGATCCAAGTCTTCGGATCCCTGTTGTACCCACGAATGTGGAGGGTAGCATAGAATTGAAGCAGAAGTTCTTCATTCCAGTGTTCCTTGGCAGTCACAAAGTTGAGCAGACCCGTATCACAGAAGCAGTCAAGGGCTTCTTCAAGGCATGGCAGTCCAGCAATGGCTTCACAATCAAGATGCATATGTGGGAAGATGCGCCCCTGATTGTACAAGATGCAAGAATAGTAGCTTCGCTGCTGATAACTCCAGAATCGATCTGAGGAGATTTTTGGCTTGTGTAGGGATTCTTGTCACTGTCAAAGAATGTGTTGTGTGCCTTGAATCCATTCAGATTGAACGATCCTGGTGACATTGCAGTACCTCAGAACCGTGGTAGCCTTGGATTTGGCTTCTAGACCTGAGGCCTGTGCTCCACATGATAGGCAAATTGAGGTCCGGGAGCAGGCGGAGGAACCAGAATTGGCTAGTGGACTGTAACAAGCTGACCACGATCATATGCTTGCTCGATGGTGTGTGGCCTGGGAGGTGGTACAGGAGCAGATGCATTGGCTTCAAGCTGCAGATTTGCATCAGGTGAAGCATAAGCTTCAGGTGCAGCGACATCTGGCACCACATTAGCTTCAGTCATGACAACATCATGGGCTTCAGTGTTGGTGGCAGCCTCAGTATTGGTAACCTCCACTTCAGGAGCTGGAGGGTCAGACACGTTCTCCTTGAGAATAACTTCAGGGTTGGACGGGGGTGTAGCAACTCTTCCTTCATCTCTTGGTTCTTCTTCTTGATCATCGGCTGATGCAGCCGGAATATCTTCAGCCATTTTGGCTTCAGATTCAGGGATGTTCGTAGTAGGAGAGGCTTTAGGAAAGACTTTGCATGAAACGGATTGGCGCTCTTCTCCTTCTGGAACACTTGACAATATGACCTGTGGCCTTGGTCCTTTGCGAAGCCTGCAAAACGCTGGCGACGCCTGTGGAGATGGAGTTGGTTGGGCCTCAAAGTCTTCATTGTCAATCACCGGAGTGGTGACCTGGGTTGGGGGAGTAACTGGTGATTCTTCATCACGAGGGGATTCTTGGGGGTGATCAGCCCATGAGTCATCCTGAGCAATTGGCGTCAATGGACGACCAATGCTGATGAGTTTGCCGTTCGTGAGAACAGCCGATGATACCAAATTGAGCTCGATCCGAGGAAGGACTTCATCATCTTCAACATTGTCTTGATGACCAATGTCTTCAGCTGTGGTGGGGTCAACAGCTGGATTCTCTTCAGCTTCAGGAGCCTCTGTGGAAGCAGGCTCATGAACTACTAAACGACGTTCTTGATGTGTAGAGGAAGGACGAGCAACAGAAATTGGCTCGACAACAAGGGGCTCTGTGGAAGCAGCCCGGTCTCTCTTCTTTGTTTTTCTTTTCTTGGTTGGTGGAGCATCATCAATGGTGGCTTTGGTCTTGTGCTTTCTGGCTTCGGCTTCAACTGCTCTCGTTTTCTTGAACTCCGAAGCCACTATGGGGACCTTAGGCTTCGAGCCTGTCATACTGGCCAGGAAGATAATGCGAGGTTCTTCCTGCCTTGATGCTGTTTGTTCGGCCACAAATGGCTTCTTCTTCTTCTTGGCAGCCATTCAGGGATCGATGCCTGGTCGCCCCAAAGCCTTGCGCTTTTCAGCTTCATTGTAGCCTTGAACACATTTGGCAGCAAGATTCTTCATGCGCTCACGAGAACCTTTTGCTTCTTCTCGTTTCTTGTGGAATGCCTCCTTGAGCTCATGCATCATGACCTTGAAGTTTTGAATGTCTTCAACATTGAGCTTGACCATGTGCTTCTTGAACTGAGCCTTTTCATAGTCAATCTTGTGCTTCAGCTCAACAATCTTCTGGGCAAGAGCCAGCTCAGGAGCAATGGCTCTGTGGAAGGAGACGCCGAGGCCAATTGGGAGCTGAAGATCATCAAAACTGAGGTCTGGGCTGTCAAACCACTCATCAATAAACTTGTACAGGATCTCCACATCAAAGAGGGGAAGATCATTGAAGATATCCGCATCTTGCTTGCTCTTTATCAGTTGCTCAAGAGCATCATCGCCAAGATCGTCGTCGCTAGACAGATCAATGGCGTCATTCTCGTTTCTCAAAACAGCAGCAGGAGTCAATGCTTGACCAGTTGGTTGCATGGGCTTTTTCAACTTGTCAGACTTGGAGATGCGAGGGAGATCTTCAGACTGCACAATGGCTTCAGGAGGTGCAGTGGCCTGAGGCTTCGCCCATGAGACCTTTGGTGCAGAGGAGGGCTTTGAAGCCTTTGGTTTCTTTTGCTTCACATGCTTCGGTGGTGCAGGCGCTTCGTTAGAATCAGCGTCATCTGCAGAGTGGTCCACGGCTGCCCCTTGAACCTGAATGTGAGTGATGAGACCTTCTAAGTTGTAGAAGGGCCCAACAAGATTGGGTTCAGCTTCATGTGTGCCGTCAGCATGTGGCGCAGAGGGGCCTGGGTTGAAGTCTAATCCCAAAGACTTCTTGTTTTCCGTGGCCGAGTTCTTTGCAGCCTGATAGTTGCGCTTGAACAGATTATCATCTCGACACCATAGCAATGACGATGGGTCGGCATTAGTAGGTTGTGGCCCTCGGGCCATGCAAGGGTAAAATCCTTGAGCAATGGCTTCAGTTCTGGTCTTGGGTTGAAGATTTTTATAGAGAATATCTCCCCAAGGTCGCGAGAGAGCATTATTTTCAGCATACTCCTTGGTGACGAATCTGTACTTGAACCATTGCTCGGCCCAGTATCTTCGAATCCATTGGATTCGTGTCTTGCGCTGACCATAGCTTTCTTCGGGGTCAGTTTTCTATAGTTCATAGAGATCTTCAGGCAGGTCCATTGATGTACCCCCACAGTGCTATCTGCCACCCTTTCTTGCTAATTTCTCTTTAGCCATGAAGTTCAGACTGAAAGGCGTCAACACTATCAAAGTCTTCCGTCTACTGGTCAGATAGGAACTGGCTTTAGGAGAATTTATGTGATGCTGTAAGAACTTTGCAAATGAATGCAGACTATGAGAACCAAGGGATTCTCCCACGGACATGTACCTGTGACAACATTAGAGATGCAAGGGAAGGGGAAGAGGTCATATGCATTCTTAGAAGATTTTGAAGATAAATCAGTTTAGAAGACATTGACCTCATAGTGCGAAGACATTCACTCATATGTAGAGAGTTGGTTCCAGATTTGTACGAATCCACGAATAAGTACAAGTGAGGAATCTAACTACTTTGTGAAGCATAAGTGAACATACTAGGCATGCTATGAGATGCAGAACATGATAGATCCAACTTTGTAGCAACAAAAACCACCTGAGGTTGAAAAGGATGAATCTATCGGATCAAAAGGACTGAAAAAAGAGTTTTTATTTACCACATGAGGAACTGCTAGACGGAGTGGGAGAAGAGTCCGAGCAGTTCGATCTTCCATGCCCTAACTTGGCGACGGAGGACACCTACGGCGATGGCGGAGAAGACGATGTCCGCGGCCGGCGTGAGGACGGCGTCGATGAGGTCGCGGCAGCTAAGCGCTTCGTCGCCGGCGTCGTCGAGGGCAAGCGGTGGCGCTAGGGTTTGTGCGAGAGAGAGAGAGAGAAGTGGAAGACGAGATAATGACTGGGGCGAGGCGTCTATTTATAGGGACATGGACGGCACATCGTTATTACGCAGGTGCCCCTAGCGGTTCACATCTGAAGGACACGTGGCGATCATGCAACACATCGGAGGTTGTTCCACGTTACCACGTACGCCTAGATTGTCAGGTGGTTGTTCCCACTTCTCTGGGTTTCAGGTAAAAAGGATTGAACATTGAGAACAGATTAATGTTTGTCTATGTGTCTTCTGCTGACAAGGATGCAAAGAAGACGTTTTGACAGTTTCAATAGAATGCATATGATTTGGATAGATAGATTTGAGACGGGAGCATAGGAAGGTTAGGGTCCGATCACATTCACTTAGTTCAAAAGATCCAACTAGAAGACATAGCTATAAGTGAATGCTGTAGAGGACAGAAACCAAATCGATATAGTGAAGATAAACATGAAGCCATGTTAACATTGAAGACAAACAAAATTGCGAAGACTTTGCAAATGTAACGCCATGAGATAGACACTTTAAAAAGAATTTTGGTGGTGGCGTTACCCACCGTATAGGAAGTATTAGACCCAGACACGGCGCACAATTATCGTGGCGCTCCGAAGTCAAATTCCACATTAATATATTCACACTCAGAATGTAAGTCTTCATTGATTGAAGATATACTTTACTTCGTGTGTTGCACATCTAAGTCATCAACATGCTTAAGTGTTAGGATGTGTGCCTGATCACAGGACATTTGAGGATTCCAAGATATTTAGCTCACACCGTAACTTGCAAAACCTCTTCTCATCCAAGGGCTTGGTGAAGATATCTGCCAATTGCTCTTCAGTGTTGACGTGTATGATATCAATATCTTCCTTCACAACATGATCTCTGAGAAAGTGATGACGAATTTCAATGTGCTTTGTCTTCGAGTGCTGAACTGGGTTGTTGGCAATCTTGATGGCGCTTTCGTTGTCGCAGTAGGACTTGCTTCAGCATAGTCTTGAGTGTTTGCTTCATCCATAGAAGCTGAGCGCAGCAAGATCCAGCAGCAATGTATTCAGATTCAGCAGTGGAGAGAGATACACAGTTCTGCTTCTTTGAAGACCAACATACAAGTGATCGTCCCAGAAAATGACATGTGCCTGATGTAGACTTGCGATCCACCTTGTCACCAGCATAATCAGCATCCGAGAATCCAACTAGATCAAACTCTGAGCCCTTTGGATACCATAATCCTAGTGTTGGGGTGTGAGCCAAATATCTGAGAATTCGCTTCACAGCTAAGTGATGCGATTCCTTTGGTGCCGCTTGGAACCGGGCACACATGCAAACACTAAGCATGATATCTGGCCTAGATGCACATAAATAAAGCAAGGAACCAATCATGGAGCGGTATACCTTTTGATCGAACTCTTTACCATTGTCGTCGGGACCCAGATGATGTTTGGCTGGCATTGGCGTCGTGTAGCCTTTGCAGTCTTGCATTCCAAAATTCTTCAGGCAATCTTTGAGGTATTTCTCTTGAGATATAAAGATTCGTTGCGTTGCTGACGTATTTGAAGACCAAGGAAGAACTTCAGCTCACCCATCATGGACATCTGATATTGCTCTTGCATCATATATCCAAACTCTTCACTGTATTTCTGATTGGTGCAGCCGAAGATAATGTCATCCACATATATTTGGCACACAAACAGTTCACCATCATATGTCTTCGGTGAAGAGAGTGGGATCGAGGGAACCAGGTTTGAAGCCTTTGCTCTTCAGGAAGTCTTTGAGTGTGTCATACCAAGCCCGAGGGGCTTGTTTGAGGCCATACAGTGCCTTGTTGAGCTTGTACACCATGTCAGGATGTTTTGGATCTTCAAAGCCAGGCGGTTGTGCAACATACACTTCTTCTTCAATCTTGCCATTGAGAAAAGCGCTCTTCACATCCATTTGATACAGAAGAATGTTATGATGATTTGCATAGGCCAGCAGTATGCGTATGGCTTCAAGCCTAGCCACAGGAGCAAATGTTTCATCGAAGTCAATCCCTTCAACTTGAGTGTATCCTTGAGCAACGAGACGAGCTTTGTTTCTGACAACTTGACCATGCTCATCTTGCTTGTTGCGATATATCCATTTAGTGCCTATTATATTGTGCTTACGAGGATCAGGACGCTTAACCAGTTCCCATACATTATTCAGCTCAAACTGTTGAAGCTCTTCTTGCATAGCTTGAATCCATTCAGGTTCCATGAAGGCTTCATCAACTTTCTTGGGTTCAGATATTGAGACGAATGCGAAAGTGCCCATAGAAATTTGCTAGCTGTGTTGCCCTTGAACGAGTGTGTGGACCTGGTGCATTGATGCTATCAATTATTCTCTCAATTTGTACTTCATTTGCAACACGAGGATGAACAGGACGAAGATTTTGCTCTTGCTGATCATTGTCATCGTTAGAAGGATTGTCTTTAGGCTGAGCATTGTCTTCAGGTTGATCAGGTGCGGAGATGATAAGTTCCTCTTCAGGCTGAGCTTCAGATGGTATGATTTATCTAGTTCCCATAAGTTTGATTGATTCACTGGATGGAACTTCATCTAGCACATTTGGCAGGTGCTCTCTTTGCGAGCCGTTAGTCTCATCGAACCGCACATCCACAGTTTCAACCACTTTATAGTGTGAAAGGAGGGTTGAAACTCTGTAGGAGTGCGAATCCTTTCCATATCCAAGCATAAAACCTTCATGTGCTTTCGGTGCAAATTTTGAAGGTGATGTGATCCTTGATTCCAGCACCTGGCACCAAATACTCTGAAGTAACTGACATTTGGCTTCTTGCCAGTAAGGAGCTCATAGGATGTATTGTTTAGAAGCTTGTGAAGATAAACATGATTGATGATATGGCATGCAGTATCAATGGCTTCAGGCCAGAACTTTCTTGGAGTCTTGTATTCATCAAGCATCGTCCGGGCCATCTCAATAAGTGTTCTATTCTTGCATTCCACGACGCCATTCTGCTGCAGCGTGTACGAAGCTGAGAATTCATGTGTGATGCCCAAATTATCAAGATAAGTATCTAGGCTAGTGTTCTTGAATTCAGTGCCATTGTCACTTCTGATGTGCTTGATCTTGATGCCATAGTTGTTCATGGCTTGAATGGTGAAGCGTCTGAAGACATCCTGCACTTTGTAGAGGATTATGTGCACCCTAGTATATCTTGAATAATCATCAACAATGATAAAGCCATAGAGACAAGCAGTAGTAGTAAGAGTTGTGGTCCTGCTGAGAAATCTACCACGTACAAATCATCTTTCCGATACCCTTCAAAGACTAGAGACTTGTCAGATTCCATTAGAACAAGGCAACAATATTTTCCAAACATCACAATCATGTTCAAATCGCAAAGCATTGAGACAGACATTAAGTTGAAAAAAGTCAAGAAAGACCTGATATATTTTGGAACCAAATATGACTAGGTATTGTACTCATATAAAAAGTTTGGCCAAGGAATAATTCTCGCTGACTTCAGGACAAAAAAACAAATTTATGATGACAATATAGATGAATAGTACTTGTATCTAGCATTTTTTGGAAAATCTTTGACCCCGGATACAATAAAAGGAATTTCCTATTTAATCTTTTTTATACGAGTGCAATACTTGGTCATGTTTGATTCCATAAAAAGTTCCGGGATTTTTGACTTTTTTTGAATTACTAAATTATTTTTTAATATAAGAGGGGCATAGCACCCGAGAGCTCCTATGCATTTTTGCCAAAGACATCCATAGTGTGGGGCTTCACGCTGCGAGCACAGCTCGAGCTTGAAGGCGGACAACGCGAGATTAGCCTGTGTGTGAATTTTAGGGACAAAACAAATCCAAAGATGAGGGAGTTAGATATGAGATAACTACTATCTCTGTCCTGGTTTATTGGGCTCTTTTGTATATTGTGCTTAATTTTGACCATAAATTTAATTAATAAGTGCATGTTACCAAAAAAATTATCATTGGATTCGTATTTGAATATTATTTTTAATGATATTATTTTTGTGACACGCATTAACATTTTGTTAGTTAAATATAAGGTCAAAGTTTGGCACAAAATTCAAAGAGGACCAATAAACCAGGACAAAGGTAGTACAGTATTTCACATCTAGATGTGAAATAGCAAATCCGTTTAATAATTGGTAGGAATTAGATAGATTTTTTTACGAGTGGCGGAATTAGATATAGATTTTTTTGAGGAATCTCGCAAACTTTATTCAATCAAAGAAACAGTCATAGGTACAGATGTTGGGTCATGACGAGTGCCCAGCCAAACATGATGAAAGTGCTAGTGATCGACTAGAGGGGGGGTGAATAGCGATTTTTATGAAAGTCTTCAAAACATGGAAGTTTCGAAGACAAACGATAGAAATAAACCTATTCCATGTAGCAGAAGGTTAGACTACACTAAGCAAGCCATAGTCAAGTATTCAATGAAGTGAAAGCACAATGACTAATAGCAGCTAGGCAGTATAGATCAGGTAGGAAGATAGTGTGAAGCCAATCAGAACAAGTAGTCACTCAGTGGAAGACAAAAGATAATGCAATCATACAATGACTTCACCAGGGCCAACAGTAAGTAAAGGAAAGGGAAGGATGAAACCAGTGACTCGTTGAAGACAATGATTTGTTGGACCAGTTCCTGTTGCTGTGACAACTATATGTCTGGTTAGGGAGGCTAAGATTCAACTCAGAAGACCACGTCTTCACCTTCATTCCCCTTGAGCTAAGGACACTCAGTCCTCGCCCAATCACTCTGGGTAAGTCTTCAAGGTAGACTTCCAAACCTTCACAGACTTCGTTCACCGGATCCACAATGACTCTTGGATGCTCAGAACGCGACGCCTAACCAGCTGGAGGATTCATAGTCCTCAAGTGTAATAAGTCTTCAGATCACACAGACAGGAAGACTTAAGTGATGCCTAACACTCTTTGGCTTCTGGGTGTTTAGGGCTTTATCCTCGCAAGGAATTTCTCTCTCAAAGGCTTCCGAGGTGGGTTTGCTTCTCAAATGACCAAGCTCGTGCACTAACTCTGAGCGGCCAAACTGTTTATGGTTGTAGGGCGTGGGCTATTTATAGCACTAGGCAAACCCGACCTGATTTGTTCGAAATGACCCTGGGTCACTAAGAACTGACACGTGTTCCAACGGTCAGATTCAAACACACACGCCAACTTTACTTGGCTACAGCAAAGCTGACTTATCAACTCTGAATAGATTTCCTCTCCATAGTCTTCACTCGAAGACATAGGATTTTGGTTAAGCATCACTTCAGTCATTCTGACTGTTCTCTTGGACCCCACTAACAGTACGGTAGTTCCTATGACTCATCAAAGAAAACAAAGAACACGAAAACTGGCTAAGTCTTCGCGCTCCATAGTCTTCACGCGATGTCTTCTCTTGTCATAGTCTTCAATGTGAATGTCTTCACATACCACCTTTGACTCAATGTCTTCATACATTTTTAGGGTCATCTCTTGTAGGAAAACCGAATCAAGAGGGACTTCTACCTGTGTTATCCTGCAATTCTCACAAACACCATTAGTCCCTCAACCAGGTTTGTCGGCAATACTCCAAACCAACTAGGGGTGGCACTAGATGCACTTACAATCTCCCCGTTTTTGGTGATGATGACAAACTGGTTGAAGTTTTCAACGGGGAATAAAATATGTGAAATTGTAAAGGATAGGGTATTGTCTTCATAAGTTGCAAGGGCTCCCCTGAAGAATGTGCATATAAGTAATTTGCTTTTGGAATGCAAATGCACATGGCAGGTTGTACTTGTGGAGATCCTCTTCAACCTATGATGACAATTCATTATGCAAGATATGATGTAACGAAGATAATGACATGCATAATGAAAAATGGACATCTGCAAAATGATCTAAGTGCGATATGTCGCACATCGGAATTTATCATCGCATCACAGAATAGCAAATAAGTAGCAGATGCGACCATCGAGTTTAAGTGTTACAACTCAAAGAACCAAATGTATCAAAAATGAGAGTTGTAAGCACTTGGCAAAAGTAGCAAAAAGTAACGCAACCACCCATATGGACCCGCTTGAAGACTATCAACTCATATGCTTCTCCCCCTTTTGTCAGTGAGGACCAAAAAGGTTTGAATACATAGAGCGCCTACTCGTTCCCATGAGGTGCAGGCGAGGTAGCAGGGTCGTCGTTGAGATTCGGTGGTGCAGAGGAACTTGGTGCAGTGTCGACACGCGCTGAAGTTGGAGGAGGTGAAGTTGCATCATCTTGGTCATCGATGACTCTCGCATTTACGGTCACAGCTGAGGATGAGTATTCAGAGTCTTCAAGTGAGGGAGTCCGACGCAAGTGAGCATTTCTAGGAGGAGTTGAGTCAAACTTGAAGCGTTCGGTGAAGCCATCGTCGTGCAGATCAGCTTCAGCACTAAGTAGGGTCAAACTCTTCCACGACCTCTGACATGTTTCATGAGTGACAAAGGCATTCTTGGTGGCAAGATTGCGAATGTGGTTGACATCCACCAAGAGGCTTTGCATCTGACGCTTAAGCCAGTCGTGATGTTTGTCCTGTTTCTGATGCAGCGCGACGAGAAGCTCTCGGGTCATTTAGGAGACGAGATCATCGTCGAGGCCTTTGCGCAATGGTGCTACCAGTGGCATCAGTTTGAGCATGAGGGGCACGTGTGTTTCCAGCAAGGGGATAAACACGAGAGACTGCTAGAACTCCTTCAATGGGCTGGGTGAAGCTTTGGTGATCAACATTGTGAAGATAAATGGGATCCTTAGCAGGCTCTGGGTAAATGGCTTCAATTGACAGATCAACCTCGGGGAAGAATATAAGATGATTCCACGCAAACGGCTGATAGTTGAAGGCTGAGTGACGCTTGATTAGACGCATGACCCATGGAGCATAGAATTTCAACCCAAAGATGTCGGAGCCAGACGCAGCCAACTGCCTGATGAAGAAGTCTTGAGCATTGAAGTTGATGCCATTGAAATATAGAAAACCAAAGTCTTCATTGCTCCTTCAAGCTTCGCTGCAGATGAGTGTCCTTTGACAGGCCATAGAGTCTTCCTGATGATGTGGTAAATGGTGCGAGGCAGGTACTCTAGGTCTTCAACAAAGAACTCAGATGGGTATTCAGCGTCGTGAGGCAGAGGCTTCATCATGCTCAGCATTTGAACTCATGTTGGGTTCTGGCTTCTGAAAGATGCTTTCCAAGGCATTTTGGTGTTGTTGACAACCTGGTTCATAGTATTCACCAGGAGTGGGCAGGCCTGTGAGCTCAATGATATCAAGAGCTTTAGCTTCATGATGGACATTGCCTGTCATCCACTCAAGGACCCAAGTCTTTGGATCCCTGTTGTAGCCTCGAATGTGAAGAGTTGCATAGAACTGTGAGCAGAAGTCTTCATTCCAGTGCTCCTTATCGTGTGACAAACTGCAACAGACCAGCATCTCTGAAAACAATCCAATGCTTCTTCAGAGGCAGGGCAGTCCAGCTATAGCTTCAGAGTCGAGGCGCATATGTGGAAATATGCGCCCTTGATTGTATAGGACACAGGAATAGTAGCTGCGCTGCTGATAGCTCCAGAACCGATCTGAGGAAATGCGAGGTCTGGTATAAGGGTTCTTGGAGCTGTTGAAGAAGGTATTATGTGCCACGAAGCCATTCACATTGAAGACCCCAGGTGAAGTGGCAGTGCCTGGGAATCGTGGAAGTCTTGGCTTGGGCTTTTGGACTTGAGGTCTGTGCTCGACGTGATACTCAAATTGTGGACCCGCAGCAGGCGAGGACAGAACGGGCCATGGACCATAAATAGGCCCACTACAAATGCCAGCTCAATTGGTATGAGGTCTTGGAGGGGGAACAGGAGTCAGGCATTTGTCTTTGGGCTTAGGGAGCAGCAACCACTGACGAAGCCGTTGAGAGAGAACTCCTAGCGCTGAGGGATAACGCGCCAAACACCCAGAGGCCAATAGGCCACACTCGCGTTACCGAACAAGGATCACTTACCGTCTTCCTGTCTCCGGTTAGAGCATGACCAAACGCAACGACTGTAATTCCGAGGGCGCTTGAGCGACTTATGCAAATTCGTCCAAGCCAGTACGGTCCGATTGATACTGAAGCATCCAAGAGTCATTGGATCACCGTGAACGAAGTCTGTGAAGGTTTTGGAAGTCTACCTCCAGACCACTCACCGGACCTTAAAGGGCTGTGCGAAAGTGGGCTCCGTGTGACCTGTAAGAGCATCAACCAAAACCAGGATATACGAGAGAGCCCGGAACTAGGGAACTGAGCCTCCTCACTGCCGTGCTTCAGGACTGCCCGGGTGTCCCGGACGTGTCCCTCATCAAGTTAAAATGAGCTAGCAGCCGACCCCTAACCAGACGTACAAGCTTTGACAGCGCCCAGTCTGGGACACCGCATCGCGGGTACGCAGGCCCCCGCCGCCGGGCCAAGATGAGGGAGAAGGCCAACCAAAATCGTGCTCCTGAATGAGATCACTGGGCGATTATCGATCCTTGCGCCTTCCGCGATATAAGCTACTGTGTGATGCCGGAGAGTGACATGTCGAAATTGAGTGATGATGCAGGTCGTATGCGTGTCTCGTACATGTCAGCTGTGAGATGACTGCCGTCTGGTCCTGATTGCTCTCAGCGATCTACCCTCTTGGCGTACGGCGTGATACAATTCTCCACTAGTAAAAGAGAAAGCACTAGCAATTGATGTAATGGTCATTACAGTGTGCTATTCCACTTACAATCTGAAACTACGGCGTGACATTGGATTTATGACCATACGTCCGGATATGCAACCGGCACGACATGCAAGACAAAGAGAGCCGAGGTAAGAAATATTCGAATGCAAGATTCTCAATATCGACCAGACACTTCCATAGATTGGTACAAGAGTCTCTCACTACCAAAAGTCGCATATTCCAAAAACCACGCAAGAACCCCCCCCTCGTAGGCGTCACTTAGCACTTCCAATTAGTATCAGAGAGCAAGGGACTCCCACCTTGTCTGTGTGAGTCGTTTAACCAACTCTGGAGGTTTTAGCATAATAGTCGACTGCAAGGGATAAAATTAAAGTCGTCCGCCTGCACACCCCGTCTTTGATGCGAAGAAATATCCCTACATAGAGGAAAATAAGAATGTGCAAAATGACATGCTTGAACGCCATTGAATGAATCAGACCTATGTAATATCGATCGGCGAATGGAGCGAGTCCTCCAAAGGCTGGCGGGAGATGAAAACCAAGGTTAGTCACCGCTGCTGATGATCAAGAAGTTACGCCGATTACACCACCATGGACTCCAAGCTGACAACTGAAGCAAAACTAGATACAGTCTGGCGTCATGAGGACCCAGAAGACAGATTAGACCAACTGGTCACCCAACCGCCAAGGAGAAGGTCCGTGCATATGGAAACCATCGTCCAGAGCGTGAGTACATAGGGAACAACGAACAACCGAGAGCGCAGTTGGCCTCGTCCGAAAAGTCAATGAAAGCGTCTCAACCCAGAAGAGCCATCAGAGACCAAAATCAGTGTGCGCTTCAGACAAGCCCTATCAAGCCGCACAGTTCAACGAACGCCGACAATGAGAAGAATGGTCACTCACGTCAAATTGAAGTCAGAACGGGCTTCCAAACATAACATCACAGAATGAAGCCAGTGCAAAGCTCCGTCAAGCGACCACTGAGTAAGTCAAATCCAAGCAATGCAATTTGTCAAGACACTCACATCAAAGTGATCACTTAACACAGAGACTCAGGTTGGTGCGACACACCTAGCCCTGATGATTCAAGAAAGAACGTCCTAACTATCAGAGAACCAGCGTCATGATGCCGGTGCAGGGCAAGCACCCTAACATAGAAAACAAAAGATATACTGAGATGGCTCAACACACACAGCAAGGGTCAGGGCTTTCTGAGACAGAAAGACATCTACACCGGGTGCGTACCCCAACTATCGCCCAAACTACGGGTGCCATGAAGCAAAAGTGATACGCCTCATCTGGAAAAGATTTGCTGCCCAACAAATTACTAAATGTAATGCCTGAAGCATTGGAAGAGAAGAAAGCTTAGCTACCTCGCTACTCGTAGAAGCGCAAAAGAAACGAACCGACCCAAAAACACAGAAACGTTCCAACAACAAATTCACACAAAGAAGAAGAAAGACAATATACAGAAAGTACTATCACTTGAAGGAAATCGAACACAAAGAATATGGCTAGAAGCTTCTGCTCGAGCACATACAAGCCCAAGAAACGATGCCACAATGTGGCAAGAAACCTGGCCAACTACATTCTCTGAGCACCAGAACGAAAAGCCAGGTTGTCCGCAGCTGGCCGACAAGTGAGACAAGGAGTACCAACGAGAAGCAGTGAGGACAATGAGAACAAGAAAAGAGAAGAAGAGCAAGGAATATGATTCTGACGACAAGAAGAAGAAGAAATACTCAAAGTCTTCTTCTAAAACTTCATCAAGGTCTTCATCACACAAGAAGAGCTCATCTGGCAAGGCACGTGCGTTTGTTGGAAAGGAGATGGATTCAGAGGAGGAGTCCGCATCTGAGGAGGCAGAGGTGGAGTCTGAGGAGGAGTCTGATTCTGGCATTGCGAGTCTGGCTACAGCATACGTCGCCAAGTCCATCTTCAATACTGAAGACAATGACTGCATCACCGACACCGACGCAAATGATAAGAATGACTCCACTCCTACCTACTGCTTCATGGCACGCGGTGCCAAGGTAAACACACGCACAACTCGCTATGAAACATCTAGTGACGATGACTCTGAATGTGATTCAAAACCTAGCTACAAAACACTTGCTAAAATTGCAACTGAACAACAGAAAGCTATGGAACATATTCAAAAATTGTTAGACAGAAGCGATGATCTGTTGGGTGCTGAAATGACTCGATCTGAATCCTTAATTGAAGACATAAAAAACCTTCATGTTAAGTATCAGGAACTTGAAGATCGTCATGATACTCTCTCAACAACTCATGAAAAGCTTTCCTATGATTATCTTCAAAGGAAGCAAGAACTTGAGAAATTGAGGGCGGCTCATGAAGATCTTCAAAAGGAAAACGAGTCACTTCGCGCTGAACACATCAGTCCCGCTCAGGAAGGATTTGAACCACCATGTCTTAAATGCATTGAGCGTGATAATGCTGCTTCTGTTGCTGAATGTTCCACTGCTACTACTGTTTCAATATCTTCAACTGTTGATGTGGTAACTAACCCCTCTGCTGAGGATACCACCGCTATTGCTGATGAGAATGCTAGGTTGAAGACATTGCTTGAAACAGGGATGTACAAAAGTCTTCAAGGGCATCAGACATTATGTGATGTCCTCAAAAAACAGATCCTGAATCGTAACCCTAGGAAAGAGGGTGTTGGATTTATGACGAAAATCAATACAGATGGCTCTTACTGGAAACCTGTTCAGTACCCCAAAACTACATGGGTTGCTGCAAAGGAACTTTCAGCAGATCCATCCAATTTATCTGGCTTCACTTGTGCTAACCCTATTATCATTGATGAATCCTTTGATGCAAACTATAAACTGTTTAAGAATCAGAATGGTGAAGTGTTTGCCAGGTACATTGGTACTAACTGCAGGAATGGACCGCCTATGAAAAAGATCTGGGTTCCGAAAAAATGTCTGGAAAATCTTCCTGTGAATGTCTTCATGACACCTCACTTGAAGAAGACGAACCTTAGACCAAAGGCTTCATACGGTCCAAAGGCTTCATATGAACAGAGGACTCACCTGAGTCGCACTAACGCTAATGTTTTGCAGGCAAACCATACTCAGGCATACAAATATGAGAGTGGTTCTTCGAACCATCATGTTCATATGACCAAAAATTATTCTGCTTATTCTTATGAGTATTATTGTCCATCTGCTAGACTGTTTGCTAAGGCTTCAAAGCCAAAATTCTCAGATGCTGCACTTAGACTTATTGCTTCTAAGCCACCCTTGAAGATGTGGGTGGTTAAGAAAGCTTGACTCTCTTTTGCAGGGAAAGATCTCCAGCAGAAAAACAAAATCTTCTGATGCTATTGCTGGGGACCTTAAAAATCTTGTAGGGAGCAAGATAAAATGTCCAAATGGCATCATTATGTACTTCGTTCCTGAATCGCATGCTACTCTCCCTATTAATCCTAATCTGGATTTAAGTTTTCATAATCCACTGGTTCATCAAATGTTTATGCTTCACAATACCCTTCGTGAAGCCTATCCCCCTAACTGCATTGTAGGGTACGACACCAGTGACTTCAAAGTCTTCAGAATGGATTATTGACAGTGGGTGTACAAATCACATGACTGGCAAAAGAAGCCTTCTCATGGACTCAACTTTACGTCCATCCGACAAGAGCCACATTACTTTCGCTGACACTGGTAAAAGTAAGGTATTGGGTCTAGGTAGAGTTGCAATCTCAAAGGATCAACACATGGATAAAGTCATGCTTGTTGAATCCCTTGGCTTCAACTTAATGTCTGTCTCAATGCTTTGCGATTTGAATATGATTGTAATGTTTGGCAAATATCGCTGCCTGGTGCTAATGGAATCTGACAAATCTCTAGTGTTTGAAGGGTATAGGAAAGGTGATTTGTATGTGGTAGATTTCTCAGCAGGACCACGACTTGCAGTATGTCTTCTTGCAAAAGCTTCAGAATGCTGGCTTTGGCATCGAAGGCTTGGGCATGCTGGCATGAGGAACCTCCACACCCTTGCGAAGAAAAAGCACGTCATAGGCATCGAAGGCGTCAAGTTCAAGAAAGATCACTTATGCGGTGCCTGTGAAGCAGGGAAGATGACAAGGGCAAAACATCCTTCGAAGACAATCATGACCACTACTCAACCCTTCGAATTGCTTCACATGGATCTTTTCGGTCCCACTCACTACTCAACTTTTACTACTTCTGCATGTCTCTATGGCTTCGTAATTGTTGATGATTATTCTAGATATACTTGGGTGCACATAATCCTTTACAAGACTGAAGTGCAGGATGTCTTCAGACGCTTCTCAAATCGAGCTATGAACAATTTTGGCGCCAAGATAAAGCACATCAGAAGTGACAATGGCACTGAATTCAAGAACACTGGCCTTGATACATATCTGGATACCTTGGGCATCACACATGAATTCTCAGCTCCATACACGCCTCAGCAAAATGGCGTCGTCGAACGCAAGAACAGAACACTCATTGAGATGGCCAGAACAATGCTAGATGAATACAAGACTCCAAGAAAATTCTGGACTGAAGCCATTGATACTGCATGCCATATAATCAATCGTGTTTATCTTCACAAGCTTCTGAACAAGACATCCTATGAACTCCTAACTGGCAAGAAGCCAAAGGTCAGTTATTTCAGAGTATTTGGCGCAAAATGCTGGATCAAGGACCCACACCACACCTCAAAGTTTGCACCAAAAGCACATGAAGGCTTCATGCTTGGATATGGAAAGGATTCGCACTCCTACAGAGTCTTCAATCTCTTCCACTACAAAGTGGTTGAAACAGTGGATGTGCGGTTCGATGAGACCAACGGTTCACAAAGAGAGCAACTGCCTAATGTGCTAGATGAAGTTCCATCCAGTGAATCAATCAAGCTAATGGGAACTGGAGAAATTATACCTTCTGAAGCTCATCCTGAAGAAGAACTTATCATCTCAGCACCTGATCAACATGAAGACAATGCTCAGCCTGAAGACATTCCTTCTAACAACGACAATGATCAGCAAGAGCAAAGTCTTCGCCCCACACACCCTCGTGTTGCAAACGAAGTACAAATTGACAAAATACTGGACAGCATCAATGCACCTGGTCCACTCACTCGTTCAAGGGCAACTCAGCTAACAAACTTCTGTGGGCATTTCGCATTCGTCTCAATATCAGAACCCAAGAAAGTTGAAGAAGCCTTCATGGAACCTGAATGGATTCAAGCTATGCAAGAAGAGCTTCAACAGTTTGAGCTGAATAATGTATGGGAACTGGTTAAGCGTCCTGATCCACGGAAGCACAACATAATAGGCCCCAAATGGATATACCGCAACAAGCAAGATGAGCATGGTCAAGTTGTCAGAAACAAAGCTCGTCTAGTTGCTCAAGGATATACTCAAGTGGAGGGCATTGACTTCGATGAAACATTTGCTCCTGTGGCTAGGCTTGAAGCCATACGCATACTGCTGGCCTATGCAAATCATCATAACATACTTCTCTATCAGATGGATGTGAAAAGTGCCTTTCTCAATGGCAAGATTGAAGAAGAAGTGTATGTTGCACAACCACCTGGCTTTGAAAATCCAAAACATCCTGATATGGTATACAAGCTCAACAAGGCACTGTATGGCCTCAAACAAGCCCCTAGGGCCTGGTATGATACACTCAAGTACTTTCTGAAAAGCAAAGGCTTCATACCTGGTTCCCTGGATCCCACTCTTTTCACGAAGACTTATGATGGTGAACTGTTTGTGTGCCAAATATATGTGGATGACATTATCTTCGGCTACACCAATCAGAAGTATAGTGAAGAATTTGGATACATGATGCAAGAGCAATATCAGATGTCCATGATGGGGGAGCTGAAGTTCTTTCTCGGTCTTCAAATACGGCAACAACGCAACGGCATCTTCATATCACAAGAGAAATATCTTAAAGAATGCCTAAAGAAGTTCGGTATGCAAGACTGCAAAGGCTTCACAACACCAATGCCAGCCAAGCATCATCTGGGTCCCGACGACAACGGTAAAGAGTTTGATCAAAAGGTATACCACTCCATGATTGGGTCTTTGCTTTATTTATGTGCATCTAGGCCAGATATCATGCTCAGTGTTTGCATGTGTGCTCGATTTCAAGCGACACCAAAGGAGTCGCATCACTTAGCTGTGAAGCGAATTCTTCGATATTTGGCTCACACCCCAACTCTAGGATTATGGTATCCAAAGGGCTCAGAGTTTGATTTAGTTGGATTTTCGGATGCTGATTATGCTGGTGACAAAGTTGATCGCAAGTCTACATCAGGCACATGTCACTTTCTGGGACGATCACTTGTATGTTGGTCTTCAAAGAAGCAGAACTGTGTATCACTCTCCACTGCTGAATCTGAATACATTGCTGCTGGATCTTGCTGCGCTCAGCTTCTGTGGATGAAGCAAACACTCAAGGATTATGGCATTCATCTGAAGCAAGTGCCACTTTACTGCGACAACGAAAGTGCCATCAAGATTGCCAACAACCCAGTTCAGCATTCGAAGACAAAGCACATTGAAATTCGTCATCACTTTCTCAGAGATCATGTTGTGAAGGAAGACATTGATATCATACACGTCAACACTAAAGAGCAATTGGCAGATATCTTCACAAAGCCCTTGGATGAGAAGAGATTTTGCAAGTTACGGTGTGAGCTCAATATCTTGGAATCCTCAAATGTCCTGTGATCAGGCACACATCCTAACACTTAAGCATATTGATGACTTAGATGAGCAACACACAAAGTAGTGTATATCTTCAAACAATGAAGACATACATTCTAAGTGTGAATACATTAATGTGGAATTTGACTTCGGAGCGCCACGATAATTGTGCGCCGTGTCTGGGTCTAATACTTCCTATACGGTGGGTAACGCCACCACCAAACGTTCCATTTTGAAGCGTTTCTCACATGGCGTTACCTCTCAATGTCTTCACAATTGGTTTGGTTTAATTCTCAATATGTCTTCATGATTATCTTCACTTCGTTGATTATATGGATATATATGTACTGATGTTCTGTCCTCTACAGCATTCACTTATAGCTATGTTTTCTTGATTGAATCTTTTGAACTAAGTGAATGTGATCGGACCCTAACCTCTCTATGCTTTCTATCTCAAACTCTATCTCTCCAAGTCATATGCATTCTGTTGAAACTGTCGAATGTCTTCCCTGTGTCCTTGTCAGCCGAAGACATTAAGACAACCATAAAAGTCCGTTTTTAATGCTCATTCCTCCACATAAGATCCGGAGAAGCAGGAACGACCGTCCGACAATTTAGGCGTGCGTGGGACATGGAACAAATCCCAATCTTCCTCTAACTGGCCACGCGTGCCTCAAATGCGAACCGCCAGGGGCACCTGCGTAATAGCGCTGTGCCGCCTCTATCCCTATAAATACATGATTCACTGCGGTCATTATCTCCTTCTTCCACCCTCGCACGAACCCTAGCGCCACCGCTAGCACTCGACGACGCCGGCGACGACGCGCTTCACTGCCGCAACCTCTCCGACGCCGTTTTCACGCCGACCGCGGACATCGCACTCTCCGCCGTCGCCGTAGGTGTCTTCCGTCGCCAAGTTAGGGCACGGAGGATTGAACTGCTCGTCTCAACTCTCACTTCGTCTAGCAGTTCCAAGTGTGGTAAATAAAACCTCTTTTTACAGCTTCTTTTGATCCTACAGTTCAGTCACTTTCTGCCATAAGAAGTTTCTCTTCACACCAGTTAAATCTCTCGCTGCATCTCATAACATGCCTAGTATATTCACTTGTGCTTCATAAAGTAGTTAGATTCCTCACTTGTACTGATCTGTGGGTTCGTACAAATCTGGAACCAACTTCTTATCTATAAGTGAATGTCTTCGCATAATGAGGTCAATGTCTTCTAAACCGATTTATCTTCAAAATCTTCCGAGAATGCATATGACCTCTTCCCCTTCCCTCGCACCTTAATGCTGTCACAGGTACATGTCCGTGGGAGAATCCTTTGGTTCTCATAGTCTGCATTCAATTGCAGAGTACTTGCAGCATCACATCAACTCGCCTGAAGCCAGTTCTTGCAAAAGGAATCCTTTGAAGCCTTTGAACATCTTGAAGCCTTGCAAGTTATTCATGGCTTCAGAAACAGTAGCAAGGAAGGGAGGAAGACAGCGACGTGGTGAAACATCCAAAGATCTGCCTGATGAATTGGCAGAGATGTACAAAACTGATCCTGAAGAAAGCTATGGTCAGCGCAAGACACGAATCCAATGGATTCGAAGATATTGGGCAGAGCAATGGTTCCACTACCGCTTCGTCACTCAGGAATATGTGGAGAAGTGCGCCATCAAGAGACCGTGGGGAGATGTATTATACAAAAATCTCGTACCCAAGTCCAGAGACGAAGCCATTGCTCAAGGCTTCTATCCATGCATGGTGAGAGGACCACAGCCAGCTGAGGCACATCCGTCATCACTTCTCTGGTGCCGCGATGATAATCTCTTCAAGCGCAACTTTCAGTTTGCACAACAGTCAGCGAAGATAAACAAGAAGAAATTTGGGCTTGACTTCAACCCTGGTCCCTCCTCACCAAGGGCAGATGGCACACGCAACGCCGATCCCAATATCATCGGGCCGTATGCCAATCTTGCTGGCCTCATCACTCGCATCCTAGTCCAAGGGACTGCTGTGAATGACCCTCCAGCAGATACTGAGTCAGATGACGCCCCTGCTGCTCCGAAGCCAAAGCAGAAGAAGCCAAAAGCTCCAAAAGCTTCAAAGCCAGCCGCTTCTCCCAAGATAGCAAGAGTGAAGCCTTTAGCAACTGCACCTCCTGAATCCAGTGTGCAGTCAAAAGGCTTATCACGAGTGTCCAAGCCCCAAGAAGCCAAGAAGCCTCAGCCACTCACAGGCAAAGAGCTCACAGCTGCTGACATTCTGCGCTGCGAAGCCATTGATCTCTCAAGCGATGAAGATCTTGGAGATGATGCTCTTGAGCAGCTCATCAAGAGCAAGGAGGAGGCTGAAATCTTCAACAATCTGCCTCTGTTTGATGTCGCCATCATCCACAACTTCATCGATGAATGGTTTGACACACCAGACATAAGCTTCAATGATATGCAGCTACCCATAGGCCTCAGTGTTGCCTTTCAAGGTGCAATCGCTTCAGAACTTGCAATAGCCCAGCGAATTGTAGAACTGAAGCAGAAAATTGATTATGAAAAGGCTCAATTCAAGAAGCACGTGGCCAAGCTCAGTGTGCAAGAAGTGAAAAGCTTCAAAACTATGTTGCATGAGCTGAAAGAGAGCTTCGTGAAGCCGCGTGCTGAAGCTCAAGGCTCGCGAGAACGCATGAAGACATTGGCTGATCACTGCGTGCAGGCCTACAATGAGGCAGAAAAGCGCAAGGCACTTGGGCGTCCCGGCATTGACCCCAGGATGGCCGCGAAGAAGAAAAAGAAGGCGTCTGTGCCCGAACCTGAAGCGCCAAGGTCAGAACCTGATGCTCCGATTGTCTTCCCCGCTGCAACGACTGGCTCAAAGCCCAAGAGTCGATCAATCGCCTCACAGCACAAGAAGACACGGACTGCAGAGGCTAAAGCTATGAAGAGAAAACATTCTGAAGCCTCTCCTTCTGAACCCATTATCAAGAAGTGCAAGACCAAGAAATCTCGGGCTGCTCCCACAGAGCCCCTGATAGTTGAACCACTCTGCGTCCGCTATCCTGACGCAGATCGTCAGATGGCTGTGCATGAGCCTGGTTACATAGAGGCTCCGCACGCTGAAGACATTCCAGCAGCCAACCCTAATGCTGCTGAAGACATTGGTCCCCAAGACAATGTGCAAGGTGATGCAGCCCTTCCTCAGCTTGAGACAAGCGAACAGATCAGTATTGGTCGTCCATTGACGCCAATCACACAAGATGCGTCATGGGAAGATCGCCCACAGGAGGAAGATGAGCTCCAACCCACTTCAACTCCACCGGCGCCTACCCTCCATAGGCTTCGCAGAGGGCCAAGGGCTCAGGGTGTTGAAGACATTCCGGCTGCATCAGCCGAAGAGCAAGCAGAAATACCACAAGCTCCAACTCCCCCGCACCAACAAGAAGCAGTTCTCAAGGAGAACGTGCCTGAAGCTGAAAATGTTGAGGCTGCCACAAACAACGCCGAAGCAAATGTGGAGCCCTCCCCAACAACAGCTTCAGAAGACACCGAAGCTACTGCTCCTGAACATTCTGTGCCTGAGTCTGCTGCTGGACCACAATTCCACTATCATATTGCGCACAGGCCCCAGGTCCAGAATCCGATCCCACGACTACCAAGGTTCCCAGGTCCTGCATCAGCTCCTGGTTCCTTCAACATCAACGGCTTCAGGGCAGATAACACGTTTTTCGACCGCTCCAAGAACCCTTATTCAAGGGAACGGATTGTATGAGATAGGTTCTGGAGCCATCAACAGCGCAGCTATTATTCATGCATCCTCTACAACCAAGGCCGCATCTTTCCTCACAAGCGCCTTGAGGTTGAAGCTGTTGCAGGTCTGCCTGGTCTGGAAGAAGCACTGGATTGCTTCAAGCAAGTGGGGTTGCTGCCATTTATCACTGACGAAGAGCACTGGAACGAAGAGCTTCTGCTCCAGTTCTATGCCACTTTGCATATCAAAGGCTATAACAGAGACCCGAAGACATGGATCCTGGAGTGGATGACAGGCAATATCCATCATGAAGCCAATGCTTTCGACCTAATTGAGCTTACCGGCCTTCCCACTCCTGGCGAATTCTTTGAAGAAGGGTGCCAACTCCATGCTGAAGCCATTGAAAGCATATTTCAGCGTCCTGAGCCAGATATGAGTCAGATGTTCTCAATGATGAAGCCATTTCCTCCTAATGCACCCTATCCAACGAGGTTCTTCGTTGAAGACTTAGAGTACCTGCCCAAAACAATATATCACATCATAAGGCGGACTCTCTGGCCAGTCAAGGGACACTCTCGATATGCAACGATTGATGGTGCAATGAAGACTCTCATCTTCTGCATTCTTCACGGCAAATGCTTCAATACACAGGATCTCTTCATCCGTCAATTTGCAGCGTCTGCTTCAGAACTGTTTGGCTTAAAGTTTTATGCTCCTTGGGTTATGAGGCTGATCAAGCTTCACTCTGCAATCTCCTATCAACCCTCCGCTCGCAATCATCAGATATTTTTGCCCGACATGGACACATCTGCTGAAGCAATATATCCAGAGCCGGCCAAGCAACCACTAAGTCTTCAGAATGCAGAACACCAGAGCTTCACTCAAAATATTGAAGGTGTTGAAGCTCTCTCCCGAGTGTATCCAATGGCTGGCACCACACGTGCCCCTGCATCAACTGAAGCCACCAACAGCATAGCTGTAAAGAGACCCAAGAAGCGCGCTCGTGCACTCAATGACAGAGAGCTTCTTGTGGCTCTTCACCAAAAGCAAGATAGGCATCACGACTGGCTCAAGAGGCAGATGAAAAGCATCATGCAAGAAGTCAATCGCATCAGAAATCTGGCAACCAAGAATGCATTTGTCACACACGAGACCTGTCGCCGCACTTGGAAGGGCCTCACTATGATGTGCCCTGAAGCTGAACTACATGAGGATGGCTTCACAGAGCACTTCAAATTTGACTCCACGCCTCCAAGAAGAGCGGTGATGCGCAACACACCATCACTTGAAGAGTCAGAGTTCTCTTCTTCTGCTGCCACCGTGTCTGCCCGGATCATTGAAGAAGAAGACGACGCGACATCATCTCCACCTGCTTCAAAGCGCGTCGAATCTGCACCAAGCTCGTCTGCACCACCGCCAAACAACTCCACCGACCCTGCTGCGCCTGGGAACGCATAGAAACCTCTATGTCTTCAAACCTTTTTGGTCATCACTGACAAAAGGGGGAGAAGCATATGATGGTTATAGTCTTCAAGCGGGTCACTATGGGAGGGCGCCTTCATATTTTTGCTATATTTTGCTTCGTGCTTACAACTCCCGTTCTTTGGCTACATTTGCTTCATTGAGTTGTAACACTTAGCCCTGATGGTCATCTGCTACCTGTTTGTCACTCCATTTTGTGAAGATAAATTCCGCATGTGCGACGATAAATTCCGCACTCATCTCTTACTGCAGACGTCCATTCTCCATTATGCATGACATTATCTTCATATACTTTCACATGCATAGTGGATTGTCATCATAAGTTGAAGTGGATCTCCACAAGTACAACCTGCCATGTGCATTTGCATTCAAAAGGCAAATTACTTATATGCACATCTTCAGGGGGAGCCCTTGCAACTTATGAAGACAAATTCCTTTACTATTTCACAAATTAAGTTCCCCGTTGAAAACGTCAACTAGTTTGTCATCAATCACCAAAAAGGGGGAGATTGTAAGTGCATCTAGTGCCACCCCTAGTTGGTTTTGGAGTATTGACGACAAACCTAGTTGAGGGACTAATGTGTTTGTGAGAATTGCAGGAAAACACAGGTAGAAGTCCCTCATTGATTCGGTTTACTACCAGAGATGACCCCTAAAAAATGTACGAAGACATTGAAGACAATGGTGGTTTATGAAGATATTCATATTGAAGACAATGACAGGAGAAGACTCCCTATGAAGTTTTTGGAACTCGAAGACCTAGATCCTTCGTAGTTTTATTTCATTCATGTTGTGTCATAGGAACCACCGTACTGTTAAGTGGAGTCAAAGAGAACCAGTCAGAATGACTGAAGTGATGCCTAATTCAAATCCTATGTCTTCGAGCGAAGACTTTGAGAGAAAATCTTGTCCAGAGTCAGACAAGTCAGCTTTACTTGTAGCCCAAGTAAAGTTGCCGTGTGAGTTCGAAATCCGACCGTTGGTACACGTGTCAATTCCTTAGTGACCCAGGGTCATTTCGGACAGATCAGGTCGGGTTGCCAAGTGGCTATAAATAGTCCACCCCCCCACAACCTTAAACGGTTGGCTGCTCAGATTTCAGTGCACGGCTTTTGTCGTTTAAGAGCAACCCACCTCGAAGCCTTTGAAAGAAAAATTCCCAGTGAGGAGAAAAGCCCTAACCACCCAGAGCCAGAACAAATTGGGCATCACTTAAGTCTTCGTGTCTGTGTGATCTGAAGACTTATTACACTTGAGGACTGTGCATCCTCCAGACGGTTAGGCGTCGCGTTCAGAGCATCCAAGAGAAATTGTGGATTGCCAGTGAACGAAATCTGTGAAGGTTTGGGAGTCTACCTTGAAGACTTACCTGAGTGATTGGGCGAGGTCTGTGTGACCTTAGCTCAAGGAGAAAACGGTGAGGACTGGGTGTCTTGGACTGAGTGTCCTTGACTGGGTGTCCGGGACTGTGTGTCCTTTGGTTTAAATACCTAGCCGCTCCAACCAGACGTACAGTTGTCACAGCAACTGGAACTGGTCAAACAAATCATTGTCTTCAACGCATCGCTGGTTTCATCTTCACTTCCTCTCACTTACAGTTATTCATTGTGAAGCCATTGCATGCTTGCTTTATCTTTTGTCTTCACAACATGAATGTATGATTTGTTTGGCTTCATAACTTCTTCCTACCTGATCCTTATTACACTGAAGCTTTTGTCACTGCGCTTTCACTTTATTGAATACTTGACCATGGCTTGCCTAGTGTAATCTAACTTCCGCTGTATAGTAATAGGCATAATCTTCACTGTTTGTCTTCATAACTCTCACTTTTGAAGACTTTCATAAAAATCGCCTATTCACCCCCCCCCTCTAGTCGATATAACGCACTTTCAATTGGTATCAGAGCGAGGTGCTCCCTTGTTCTGTGTGATTCGGTTTAACCACCTGGAGTTTTAGCTATGTCGACTGCAGTGATAATCAAAGTCTCCGCTGCTTGCCCCGTCTTCGATGGAACTGAATATCCCTACTGGAAGAATAAGATGCGCATGCATCTTGAAGCCATTGACATCGACCTATGGTATGTCGTCGAGAACGGCGTTCCCAAGGCTGGAGAAGGTGTCACTGCTGCTGATGTAAAGAAGTTCGCTCAACTGGACTCCACTGCCAAGAATATAATATGTGGTCATCTGACCAAAGGACAGTATGGCCGTGTGAGTGCTTTGAAGACATCCAAGCTAGTCTGGGACTGGCTCTCAAAGGTCAATGAAGGCATCTCAACCCAGAGAGATCAAAGAATCAGTGTTCTTCGCAACCTCTTCAACCGCTTCAAGCGAAATGACAATGAGAATGTCCAGCACACATTTGACCGGCTCACTGACATCACAAATGAGCTTCAAGCCCTCGGCGCCACTGAGATCACCAAACATGAAATCGTCAAGACGCTGCTGAGATCACTTGATAGTTCGTTTGACATCCTGGCCCTGATGATTCAAGAACGTCCTGATTTCAAGACACTCGATCCGTCTGACATACTTGAGAGGCTCAACACACATGAGTTTCAGCTTTCTGAGAAAAGAGATATCTACGGCCCAAACTATGGGCGAACTCGTGCCTTGAAGGCAAAAGCTGTATCCTCATCTGAAGAAGAATCTGACTGCAGTTCTGATGATCCTGAAGACATTGGAAGAGAACTTGCAATGCTAGTGAAGAAGTTCCAAAAATTCACTAAGAAGAAAGGCTTCAGGAAATCTTCACGATCAAGCTCAAGGAATGATGAAGCTTCTGCTCATGACTACAAGAAGAAAACATGTCACAAGTGCAAGAAAACTGGACACTTCATCTCTGAGTGTCCACAGTGGGACAATGAGAACAGAAGGAACAAGAAGAGCAAGGAATATGATTCTGACGACAAGAAGAAGAAGAAATACTCAAAGTCTTCTTCTAAAACTTCATCAAGGTCTTCATCACACAAGAAGAGCTCATCTGGCAAGGCACGTGCGTTTGTTGGAAAGGAGATGGATTCAGAGGAGGAGTCCGCATCTGAGGAGGCAGAGGTGGAGTCTGAGGAGGAGTCTGATTCTGGCATTGCGAGTCTGGCTACAAGAACCGAGTGTGCGGCCTCCAGACACCGGGGGCAGAGCTAGATCATGCCCCTCGAGATAGTGTGGCGCGCTTGGCCATGGCTCGAGCCCGTCGAAGATCAAGTCTCCGCGGATGTCAGCCGTGTGATTTAAGCTTCCAAACCTGACTTGATGGCCAGGGGCGTAGCTTTTCGATCTGCTCCAGGTGGCCGAGCGAATTGGCCCGCAGAGCGAAGATCTGTCCGGGGAGCAAAGTCTCACCCTGGACGCATCGTTGTTGATGATCAAAGGAGCCATCGGGCCTAAAGGCGACGACACAGAGGAACTCTCAATGAAAGCACCAATGTCGGTGTCAAAACCGGCGGATCTCGGGTAGGGTCCCGAACTGTGCGTCTAGGCCGGATGGTAACAGGAGGCAGGGAACGATGTTTTACCCAGGTTCGGGCCCTCTTGATGGAGGTAAAACCCTACGTCCTGCTTGATTAATATTTGATGATATGGGTATAGTACAAGAGTATCTACCACGAGATCAAGGAGGCTAAACCCTAGAAGCTAGCCTATGGTATGATTGTTGTATATGTTGATTGCCTACGGACTACAACCCTCCGGTTTATATAGACACCGGATAGGGTTAGGGTTACATAGAGTCGGTTACAATGGTAGGAGATCTTGAATATCCGCATCGCCAAGCTTGCCTTCCACGCCAAGGAAAGTCCCATCCGGACACGGGATGAAAGTCTTCAATCTTGTATCTTCATAGTCCAGGAGTCCGGCTGAAGGTATAGTCCGGCTACCCGAACACCCCCTAATCAGGAATCACTGGGCACTAGATGCACTTACAATCTCCCCTTTTTGGTGATTGATGACAATATAGGTTAAGTTTTCAACGGGGATAAACATATGAAGTGTAAATACTGATATTGAGGAATTTGATTGCAAGATATAGAAGAACTCCCCCTGAAGATGTGCATAGTGAGGAATTTGCTTTTGAAGCAATGCACACTTGAAGAGTTGAATCATGGAGATCTCCCCCTATATCTTGTAATTCATACACGCATTTGACATATACAGAGAATTTGAAATGCATGATGAAATATGGTGACTGATGTAATTCAGCATGCGTGCATTATCATTTATGAGGAATAAGCATGCAGAAAAACATACCAAAAGTATCAAAGCACCATCGGGTTTAAGTTTACAACTTGATCCAATAAAGTCTCAGAAGAACAAGAGTTGTAACTTAACAAAAAAATGCCCATATAGAAAGACCCACTTGAAGACTAACTCAAAATTCTCCCCCTTTGTCATCAAATGACCAAAATGATCGAATATGAGGACTAACGCCCGTGAAGAATGTCAAGTTGACGAAGGAGCACCAGCGTTGTTGGGGTCGTTTGTTGTAGTAGGGCCTGCCGCAGTGTCGTCCGAGTCTTCATTCTCATCAGTGTCGCGTGATGAAGAAAATGAACTGGCCACCAGAGAAGGAACCTTGACCTTCTTGAATTTCTTTGGTGGAGGTGCAGACCAGTCAAAATCTTTCTTGAGACCCATTTTCTTCAGATCATCTTCACCATACATATGTGACAGCATTGCCCAGGTGTGACCAAAAACTTCATGGAGGTAGTAATGGTTTTTCTTCACTGCATTGTGTGTAGCAGTCATGTTGTGAAGAAATGAACCAAACTGACGCTTAACTCATTTATGATTTCGATCCACCTTCTAGTGAAGACTAAGCGGAATCTCACGATCAGTCATCACACGAGGAGTAGTGTCTTGAGGAGTAGACTTGGGCGCATTGGCAGAGTCATGTGTGGCAGAGTCATCATTGGTGGAATAAGAGGCAGCCTTGCGAAACTGACCATCCAATGGATGAATGCCTTCATCTATAACCGTTGGTGCCTTGCCCTTTTCATCAACTGACGAATAGGTCTGCTTGAGGACTTCAATCGGGGGCAAGTAGCTGAGATGATTCTGAAAATCAGCTTTGTAGTTGAGTGAAGACCTTGTCCTAAGGAATCTCATAATCCAAGGTGCATAAGGCTTCAGCTCAAACGGAGACAGTGCAACAATCGCCAGAGTCCTCATGAAGAAATCGTGATAATTGATAGGTATGCCATGAACAATGTTGAATACCAGATTCTTCATGATGCCAACAATTTCCTCATCAGATGAGTCGTGGCCTTTGATAGGACTCATTGTCCTCGTAAGAATGCGATAGACAGTTCTGGGCACATAAAGTAATTCCTTCACGAGGAATTTGGTTCTTGGTGCCTGACCAGGCTTCAAAGGTTTCATTAGAACTTGCATGTAGTGATTTGTAAGCTCATGTTCACTATAGATGCAACGAGCTTCTTCAAGGGGAGGACTGAGTGGTAAGGCACGAAGCAATTCAGAAACTGGTGCAGTGTAGTGAGTGTTTTCAGACATCCAGTCCAGCACCCATGAATTCACATCTTCAGAATCTCCTGTGATGTGCAGCGTTGCATAAAATTGAAGAATCAGTTCTTGATTCCAATCACAGATGTCAGAGCAAAAGTTTAACAGTCCAGCGTCATGAAGAACACTGAGGACTGGTGCGAAGCACGACAGAGATTCCATATCCACCTGAGGAATGTGCTCATGGTAGAAGATTTTCTCTTTGTTGAACAGCACTGAGGAATAGAAATTGTCTTGACTAGTAGTTCAGAAACGCCTCTTCCTAATGCGAGCAGAGTTATAAGGGTTGTATTCTTTGAAGAATACATGTTCGCCGAAGAAATCATCAGCCTTGAACTTTTTCTTGCGTGAGAATGGATCCTTTGGCTTGGGCAGAGGAGTGTTAGTGAGTTGCATCACGACCTCAGGAATCGCAATCTCAGGTTCTTCGGGCTGAGCAATTTCTGGTTCCTCTTTAGTGGCAGCATGGTTCTTTAGATATTCAGCAGTAGCAGTTTCTTCAACGCTAGTGGCTGGAATTTCCTCATGTGCAGCTGAAGTGAGGTGAGTTTCTTCAGAGCCCATTTGAACAGTTTGTGTGGGGGACTGAGGTATTTGCTGCAACGGTGTGATCATTGGAGAATTTGGATGCTGACTTTCCCAGAATTCATCACTCATCACTGGTGTGGAGCAGCCAACGTCCACATCTTCATCTTCAATTTCTTCAATGCCAGCCTCTTCAGTTGTGAACTGAGGCATAGGCGAGGAGATAATAGGTGTTAAAGGGATGGCATCCACTTCAATTTCTTCATCAAGCTGCTCTGACGAAGCAGGAGAGTGATTTTCTTCATCAGATCCGCTAGGGATCTCATATTCTTCATAGAGAAAACGTTTTTCTTTAGATAGCGCTCCTTCTTGTACTGCACTTTCTTGATCTGCCTGGCCTTCTCAAATTTCCACTTTTCTTCTTGAATGAAGTGAGTCAGCATGCGACTTTGGCCAGGAGTCAGCTTGAAGTCAGGCATGGGAGTGTTGGGGTGCTTGTGCCAAACATCAATGTACTCGAGGATCAACTTTGGATCCAAAAGGAGTGGCACATTTGTTCTCCTTGGCTCTAGCGGCCTTGACCTACCTGTCTCTGATGATTTCTGCAAGTTCATCATCATCAGCTTCGTCTTCATCTGACGGCACTTGAAAAGCGACCTGCTTCTTTTGAGGACTTGGTCGAGAGCCTCGTCCAGCAGTTGCCTTGGTCTTCAATAGAGTGGGACCAGTTGAAGAATGCAGTGGATCTGAGAAACTAGCAGATGCTCCTGAGGCAATAGAGATGTCCGTCATCCTTTGGCACGTGGCGAGATGCGCAGGTGCTGAGGATTTGGTCGGAGCAACTGAGGACTTTGGCGGAGGAGCTGAGGATTTTGAAGTGGGAGCAGCTTGAGGAGTTGGCCGTGAGGGCTTTGAAGAATCTGGCCGTGAGGGCATTGCTGAGGAACTTGGCCGTGAGGGCATTGCTGGTGAAGCACTTGGCTTGTGAGCAGGCTTCTTTGTCATGGCCTTCTTTGGCTTGCTTGCAGAGGCCTCAGCAGTGGCAGCAGCAGAGTCTTCATTGAATTTCCTCACTGCTTCTCTTGCTTGTCTGGCCAACTTGGCCTGGCGCTTGGCCCATTCATTAGGATAATCCTCACCGCGCTTGAGGCTGGTGGGATCTGCTTCTTGGCCAGGTGCCAACGGAGGTCTTGGGCATGGAGGATTGAGAGTGAATTTCTTCATGTACTTGGGAGTAACATACCTATACTCCCTCCACTCTCTTGCCCATCTCCTCTCTATTCTTTGAATGCGCACTTTGCGCTCATTCATGGTTTCCTTTCCATGAGTGGCCTCATTAGGAGTGCAATAGTCCTTGTATATGTCATCGGGGATCTCAAAAGTTGTATTGACCTCAGGCCTCTTTCCTCCCTTCTGTGGCTTCTTTCCATCAACCATTTTCTTCAGATGAGGAATTTGAACAATGGAATTATCTGAAGATGTATGCAACTTTTCTTCGAGGAACGCTGCAAATGAGTTAAGTTGATGAGAACCTGGTGATTCAGCAGCTGACATGAGTACCTATGAACAGAGTATAGTTGTGAGGAATATGGAGAGGTCATATGCGTTCTCAGAGGTTTTTCAAAAAGGAGCAAGTATGAGGAATTTGACCAGATGAGTCTTGAAGAATTTCACTAAGCATTCTTTGTCTTAGGTTCCAGAGATGTATAGATCGAAAATCCACACATTTGAGGAATCTTGAAGAAAAATATAGCTTTAGAGAAATGAATCAAGAACAGATGACATGTGAGGTGTTCAGTGTGTGATGAATTTGAAGTATAAACACCTTTGAAGATTTTGTAGTTATCATTTGAATCAAAGGAGGGCAGTAAAAGTAACTTTTCATTACCCTGGACGAAGAACACGATGAACTGAGAGGTGTAGATGTGAAGTTCGTCAGTTCTGATCTTCCACACCCTAACTTGGCAGAGGAAGACAGCTACGGCGGCGGCGGAGTGAAGAAATCCGCAGCTGGCGCGAGTACGACGGCGGCGAGGTTGAGGCAGTGAAGCTCTTCCTCACCGACGACGATGAAGTAGAGGTGGCGCTAGGGTTTGAGAAGCTCGAGCTGGAGTGAGAACGAGCGGAGTAAAAGTGAAGTGAGGAAGGGAAGGGGTATTTATAGCCACGATGAAAAAACTGTTCGCCCGAAGAAATTAGACGAACGTGCCCCTGACCCTTCTCATTCGCTTGACATGTGTCACCCACGTACTGAGAAGTGGAGATCGTGTGAGATCATGGGTGAATGGATAAGTGTTGTCGTGGGATGTGGAACGGTTTGAGCGGCAAAGTCGAAAATTTAGATAAGATAGGTTTTAAAGTTCCGTTCGCAATTTCTTCAGCTGACAAGGACACAGTGAAGATTTTGAATGAGTTTCAAATAGAACGCACATGAAGAATTTGTGAATAGACTGGGTTGAGTTTAGCATAGAGGGGGAAGGGTCCGATCACATTCACTTAGCGGAACAAGCAACTTGAAAAAATAGCAATAAGTGAATGCTGTAGAGGACATAAACTCACATATATATATACATACATATATATATACATACATATATATATAGCCAATGAAGAAAAACAACGGAAATGGAGAAGACAATGCAAATTAAAAAACAACTGAGGAATTTCAAAGAACTGAGGAAAATCTCAATTGAAGATTTTCAACATTTTGTGGAGGCGTGACCCACCATATAAGAATGATGATTTCAGACACCGCGTACAATTGTTGTAGGGTTCTGAGAATCAAATTCTTTGTTAATTTCTTCACACTTAAGAGTGTTAGTCTTCATTGATTGAAGAAAAAACGTTTCTTCATGTGTCGCACATCTAAGTCATCAATTTTGCATAAGTATTAGGATGGGTGTCCTTTTCAAAGAACATTCGAAGATTCTAGGATATTTAGCTCACACCGCAACTTGCTAAATCTCTTCTCATCCAAGGGCTTAGTGAAGATATCGACTAGCTGTTCTTCAGTCTTCACATGCTCAATAGAGATGTCGCCCTTCAACACACGATCACGAAGAAAATGATGACGAATCTGAATGTGCTTTGTCTTCGAGTGCTGAACTGGGTTATGAGCAATCTTGATGGCACTCTCATTGTCACAGTAGAGTGGCACATTCTTCACGTTGACGCCATAGTCCTTGAGAGTTTGCTTCATCCATAGCAGTTGAGTACAGCAAGAACCAGCAGCAATGTACTCAGCTTCAGCAGTAGACAGTGATACACAGTTTTGTTTCTTCGAGGACCAACAGACCAAAGATCATCCGAGGAAATGGCATGTGCCAGATGTTGACTTGCGATCCACACAATCACCAGCATAGTCAGAGTCCGAAAATCCAATGAGATCAAAAGCTGAGCCCTTGGGGTACCATAATTCAAGTGTTGGTGTGTGAGCTAGATATCGAAGAATATGCTTCACAGCCTTATGGTGTGATTCCTTCGGTGTAGCTTGAAATCAGGCACACATGCAAACACTAAGCATAATATCTGGCCTAGATGCACATAGGTACAATAAAGAACCAATCATGGAGCGGTATACCTTTTGATCAAAGTCAATACCATTTTCATCAGTGCATAGATGGCCATTTGTGGGCATAGGGATTTTGACTCCTTTGCAATCTTGCATGCCGAATTTCCTCGGTACATCCTTGATATATTTCTCCTAAGATATGAATATGCCATTGCATTGTTGACGAACTTGAAGACCTAAGAAGAATTTCAATTCTCCCATCATAGACATTTGATATTCTTCACTCATCATGTAGGCAAATTCATCAGTATAACGTTGGTCAGTACAGCCAAAGATAATATCATCAACATATATTTGGCACACAAACAATTCACCATCATAAGATTTAGTGAAAAGAGTTGGATCAAGTGAACCGGGTTTGAAGCCTTTCTTCATGAGGAATTCCTTCAAAGTATCATACCACGCCCGTGGGGACTGCTTGAGGCCATAGAGCGCCTTATTGAGTTTGAAGACTTTGTCAGGATGCTTTGGATCTTCAAAACCTGGGGGTTGAGCAACATACACTTCTTCCTCAAGCTTACCATTGAGGAATGCACTTTTCACATCCATTTGATATAAAGTGATATCATGATGGTTAGCATAAGCAAGTAATATGCGAATAGCTTCAAGTCTAGCAACAGGTGCAAAAGTTTCATCGAAATCAATTCCTTCAACTTGTGTGTAGCCTTGAGCTACAAGCCGTGCCTTATTCCTTACCACAAGGCCATTATCATCTTGCTTGTTGCGGTAGATCCACTTTGTGCCGATGATATTGTGCTTGCGAGGATCTGGATGTTTGACCAATTCCCAGACGTTGTTGAGCTCGAATTGATGTAATTCCTCTTTCATAGCTTGAATCCACTCAGGCTCCAGAAATGCTTCATCTACCTTAGTGGACTCTGTGATAGAGACGAAAGCAAAGTGCCCACAAAAGTTAGATAAATGTGAAGCTCTTGAGCGTGTGAGAGCACCTGGAATGTTGATGTCGCTGATGATTTTCTCAATTTGCACTTCATTTGCGACGCGGGGATGAGCGGGTTGACGTTGAGGAATTTGATCAGCATTTTCTTCAGCACCGTTTTCCTCAGGTGCATTAGCATGACGTTCTTCATGCTCTGGAATAATTTCTTCAGCTGATTCTTCAGTAGGAATGACATCCTCTGTAGCCTTGAGCTTAATAGATTCCTCAGGAGGTATTTCATCTGTCATAGGAGGTAGATGCTCTCTTTGCGAGCCATTAGTCTCATCGAACCGCACATCTACAGTTTCAACAACCTTGTCATGACAGGTGTTGAAGACTCTGTAGGTGTGCGAGTCCTTACCATAACCGAGCATAAAACCTTCATGTGCTTTTGGTGCAAATTTAGAATTGTGATGAGGATCTCTAATCCAACATTTAGCACCGAAGACTTTTAAATAACTCACATTGGGTTTCTTGTCAGTGAGAAGTTCATATGCTGTCTTCTTGAAGAATTTGTGAAGATATACCCTGTTGATGATGTGGCATGCAGTATCAATTGCCTCAGGCCAGAAGCGAGGAGGCGTCTTGTATTCATCAAGCATAGTGCGGGCCATCTCAACAAGAGTCATGTTCTTGCACTCCACGACGCCATTTTGCTGAGGAGTATAAGGAACAGATAACTCATGAGTAATACCAAGTTCATCAAGATAGTCATCAAGGCCAGCGTTCTTGAACTCAGTTCCATTATCACTCCTGATGTGCTTGATCTTCACACCAAAGTTAGTTGAAGCCCTAGAGGAAAATCGTTTGAAGACTTCCTGCACTTCAGTTTTGTAAGTGATAATATGGACCCATGTATATCGAGAGTAATCATCAACAATGACAAAGCCATATAAAGATGCAGCATTGGTAAATGTGGCACAGTGAGTAGGGCCAAAGAGATCCATGTGAAGCAATTCAAATGGTCGAGTAGTAGTCATGATAGTCTTTGCTGGATGCTTGTCCTCGGTCATCTTTCCAGCTTCACAGGCTCTGCATACGTGATCCTTGAGGAATTTGACATTTTCAATGCCAATGACATGCTTCTTCTTCGCGAGCATGTGTAGATTCCTCATGCCAGCATGACCAAGTCGTCGATGCCATAGCCAGCCTTCTGAAACTTTTGCAAGAAGACATGTAGCAGGTTGTGGTCCTGTAGAGAAATCAAAAATATACAAATCTCCTCTCCTAAAGCCTCCGAAGACTTTGGAATGGTCAGTTTCCATGATCACAACACAATGATACTTGCCAAAGACAACCACCATATCAAGATCACAAAGCATTGAGACAGACATGAGGTTGAACCCTAAGGACTCGACAAGCATGACTTTGTCCATGTGTCGATCCTTTGAGATTGCAACCTTACCTAGACCCAATACCTTCTTTTGCCTTTGTCAGCATAGGTGATCTGCTTCAGATGTGATGGAGATAAAGCAGAGTCCATCAATAAGCTCATGTCACCAGTCATGTGATTTGTACACCCACTATTGAGGACCCACTCAGTGGCTTTGGGTTGATCATCCTGCAGATGAATTAGTGCAAGCTTATGAACTCATATACTTCATTAGTGAAGAATATGGTATGAATTTCATCAGATCAAGTTCATCAAGCAATAAAATAGGTAAAGCAGTATGAGGACGTGAGAAATGAAAATTCATTTCTTCATGATTAGCTTGCGTCCTTTCAAGCACATTTGGGTCTCCAGCAAATCCTTCAGACGATTAAGTTCGTCTGGAGACCTGACCCGACATAAGAGGTTAGTTCTTTTTCTTCACCACCCACATCTGAAGGGGTGGCAAAGAGTTCATCATTTTGCGAGCTCCATAAGAGAAAGGTGGCATAGACCCCAATCCACTTCGTTTCATGTAAGAGGGGTTAGGATAAGCATAAGAGTAGGCAGAGAAATTCTTCGAGGACTTATGGACATAATGATTTGATAAATAATGCACATATCCATTGTCCTTAGATCTTCCATGTGAAATAGACGAGTTAGCACAATGATGTTCATATGAGGACTTTGATCCTTTTGAGGAATTTGATCCATGAGAGGAGTTTGGTCCGTATGAGGACTTGGATCCATATGAAGAATTTGATCTGGGGTTCCTATTCTTCACAGGTGGTGTCATGATGACATTCACCTGAAGATTTTCAAGGCAACTTTTGGGAACCCAGATTTTCTTCATAGCAGGACCGTTCCCGCAGTTAGTGCCAACATATCTAGCAAATACTTCACCATTCTGATTTTTGAACAGTTTATAGTTAGAGTCAATGGACTCATCAGAAGAATATGAAGATTCACATGTAAATCCAGATAAAGTAGATGGATCCACTTAAGGTCCCTTTGCAGCAACCCATGAGGTTTTAGGATACTGCTCAGGTTTCCAGTAGGTCCCATCAGCATTGATTTTCCTCTCAAAGGCAATACCCTCTTTCCTAGGGTTCCTATTGAGGATCTGCTTTTTAAGCACGTCACAAAGAGATTGATGCCCTTTGAGGCTTCCGTACATGCCTGTCATATACAATTCCTTCAGCCCTGCATCATCAGTGATACTAGCAATGTCCTCAGATGAGGAATTAGTGATAGCAGAGGCAGTTGAAGAATTTGCAGCAATGGAAGTATTTGAGCATTAGGTGAAGAATTAGCAGTTTCACGTTCAATGCACTTCAAACATGGAGGAACAAATTCATCTTGAGTAGCGCTAATTTGTTGAGCAAGTAATGAATCACGCTCCTTCTGAAGATCTTCATAACTCACTCTTAGCTTCTCAAGATCTTGCTTTCTTTGAAGGAATTCATAAGAAAGCTTCTCATGATCAGATAAGAGAGTGTTATGATGACTTTGAAGGGTGTCAAACTTAGACTGAAGTCTCTGAAGACTACCAGCCAAAGCTTTCAACTGATCCATTTCTTCACCCAACATATCATCGCTTTTATCCAGCATGTATTGAACTTTTTCCAAAGCTCTTTGTTGTTTAGTGGAAAGGGAAGCAAGTTTGACATAACTGGGTCCAAATTCATCACCATATTCATCATCACTGGACTCAGATAAGTAGCATTCAGTTACCTTGGCACCTTTTGCCATAAGACATGGTGCAGAGGATGATGATTCTGGATCGAAGGTCATAGCCTTGCGCGATTCCATGAATTTTTCGAACCAGGGTTCATGGTGAGATCGATGACCTTCATAGACCTCAGAGAGTCGGTCCCAGATGAGTTTCACATGGCTGAGATGCATAACGTTCCTGAACTGATTTTGTGACAAGCTGGAGGAGATGATGTCCTTCGTCGTGAGGTTGAGAAGTGTGTATTTGCGAATATCATCAGCCTCCGCCATCTTGCATAGGTCAGTAAGACCGATCTCGGTGACGGTCCAGAGTTCGCTGTTCATCGCCATGAGGCGCTTCTTCATCATGGCCTTCCACTTGGGATAATCATGACCGTCAAAGATGGGGCAAGTCACAGTCTTCATTCCTGTGGTCGACATAACTAAAACTCCAGGCGGTTAAACCAAAATCACACATAACAAGGGAGTACCTTGCTCTGATACCAATTAAAAGTGCGTTATATCGACTAGAGGAGGGTTGAATATGCGATTTTTATGAATTCTTCACTGAGGAATTTGCAGGTGAGGAAATTCCTGAGTGAAGAACTACTTGCAGCGGAATAAGTACTCAGAAGTAAACGTAGCAGTGCATGAGCATGGTCTCCATGATGAAATGAAAACAAGTACATAGTACAGAAAGCGTAAACACAAGATAACACATGATAAGACAAACAGACTGAAGAAATTGAACTGAGGGAATAGAGGAAGTCTTCAGTCAAAGTCTTCAAACAGATATGAACAAGCACTCAACACATAAAAGAGGAAATGAAAGGGTTGAGGAAATGGAACCAGGTAACTTGGTGAAGACAATGATTTGGTAGACCGGTTCCAACTGCTGTGACAGTTGTACATCTGGTTAGGGCGGCTAGGTATTTAAACCTGAGGACACACAGTCCCGGACACCCAGTTCTGAACAGGCAGTTCAAAACACTCAGTCCTCACCGTATTCCCCTTGAGCTAAGGTCACACAGACCTCGCCCAATCACTCGTGGTAAGTCTTCAGGTGACTTCCAAACCTTCACAGACTTGGTCACTCAGCGATCCACAATTTCCTCTTGGATGCTCTAGACCATGACGCCTAACCGTCTGGAAGATGCACAGTCTTCAAAGGTAACAAGCGTCGGATCCACGCAGGATCAATCTCTTCAGTGATGCTCAATCTCTTTGGGTTTGTAGGTGTTTGGGTTTGGGTTTTCCTCACTTGATGATTTTCACTCAAAGTCCTCGGAGGATGGGATGCTCTCAAATGACAAGTGTCAGTTTCTCTTGGAGCAGCCAACCAGCTAGTGGTTGTAGGGGGCGGCTATTTATAGCCTAGGGAGCAGCTCGACATGATAAGACATAAATGCCCTTCAATGATATGACCGTTAGGTGGAAGGATATTTTGGGACAGCTCGCGCGTAGCACAGCAACGGTCGGAAATTTGACTAACAAATTCCTCAGGGCTATCATGTTCCTCGCTGTGTAGGCAATCCACACTGGCGAATTCCTAACTCCTCAGTCAGAACAAATTCCTCAGAGACCAAAAGAACTTCGTCTCTGTCACTGAAGAAATTTGACTGAACTGTATGAGATATCCAATGGCTTCACTCGAAAGGATTGGTATGTAGGATTTGAGTTGAGCATCACATGGAAATTTTTCCTTAGTATTTCCTCGACCCCCTTTAACAGTACGGTGTTTCCTATGACTCAAGAAAGAGGAAATGAAACTGCGAAAACAAAAGTCTTCACGCTTCATGCTCCTCGAATGAATACCAAGTCTTCAAGATTGCACCAGTTCCTTCACTTTCAAAGTCTTCAGAAAGCCAAAGTCTTCAGTCAAAGAACTTCATTTTTAGGAGTCGACTTTCTCTGTAAATATCAAACTCCTCATACACTTATAGACCTGTGTACACTCATAAACACATTAGTCCCTTAACTTATAAGTCTTCAATACACCAAAATCACTAAGGGGCACTAGATTCACTTACAATCTCCCCCTTTTTGGTGATTGATGACAATATAGGTTAAGTTTTCAACGGGGATAAACATATGAAGTGTAAATACTGGAATTGAGGAATTTGATTGCAAGATCTAGAAGAACTCCCCCTGAAGATGTGCATAGTGAGGAATTTGCTTTTGAAGCAAAGCACACTTGAAGAGTAGAATCATGGAGATCTCCCCCTATATCTTGTAATTCATACACGCATTGACATATAATATGAAGAATTTGAAATGTATGATGAAATATGGTGACTGATGTAATCCAGCATGCGTGCATTAACATTAATAAGGAATAAGCATGCAGGAAAGCACAACAAAAGTATCAGGCCACCATAGAGTTTAAGATTACAACTCGATCCAGCAAAGTCTTCAAAAGAACGAGAGTTGTAACTTAGAAAAAACGGTCATAAAGTAGACCCGCTTGAAGACTAACTCAAATTTCTCCCCCTTTGTCATCGAATGACCAAAAGGGTTGAAAATGAGGACTAACGCCCCTGAAGAATATCAAGTTGATGGAGGAGCGCCAACGTTGTTGGGGTCCTTTGTCGTTGTAGGGCCTACCGTAGTGTCGTCCAAGTCTTCATACTCGTCGGTGTCGCGAGATGAAGAATATGAACTGGCCGCCAAGGTAGGAACTTTGACCTTCTTGAATTTCTTCGAAGGAGGTGCAGACCAGTCAAAATCTTCCTTGAGAACCATTTTCTTGAGATCTTCTTCGCCATACAGATGAGATAAGACAGCCCAGGTGATGAAGCTATGTACCTAGGGTAGGGTCACGGACCTGTCCTAACTGCCCTACCCAAGGACACCTCTAGAATAAATCACCTTTCAATCGACTTGGAGGTGTTCCACTCGACAGACTCGAAGACACTCGACCAAGAAGCAATTACTCGACCAAGATCCAACCACTCGACGGCCAGGAGACCTAAAGTCACTCCGCACGCTAACGGTCGGTCATTAAGTAGCTTTTATGGTCATCATAGCAATTTATTATTAGCGTTATCAGTAACTCCCTGCCTTAATGTACATTAAACCCTTCGTAACATGGGCTGGCCGGGGTCCTAGCGCACTCTATATAAGCCACCCCCTCCTCCGAGACAAGGGTTCGCACCTCTGTAACTCATACACACATAATCCAGTAGACCACCTCCGGGCTCCGAGACGTAGGGCTTTTACTTCTTCCGAGAAGGGCCTGAACTCGTAAACCTCGCGCCCTTACAACCTCTCCATAGCTAAGACCTCGCCTCTCCATACTTACCCCCCTACATTACTGTCAGACTTAGAACCACGACAGTTGGCGCCCACCATGGGGCTGGTGTTTTAGCATTTTGTTGGAGGAGTTGCGATCTTTTCCGACCTGAATCATCATGGTTTTCGACGAAGTTTTGGTGGAGGGCCGCGAGATCCGTCTCGGCGCGCTCATGTTCATCGCTGACGACTCCGCCTGGCTTCAGGAGGCTCCGCTCGACGTGGACGCGCTCCCTGTCCGCGGGGGAACGCACTTTAGCGCGTGCGTCCGCGGCGTTCTCCTACGGCAACCGTCGACCCCTTACCAGTCGGCTCCTGTGTTGTCCTCCCTCCCCGTTTCCCGCCGGCGCAAGCGCTCCGGTCGGTCGAGACTTCAGTGGTGGGTGAGACACGCGGTGGCCCGTCAGTCGGCCACCCCTCAAGTCACGGCGATCGAGCCCGATGAATCCCTCTACGGCCTGTTCGACTGGCTCCGAAGAGACTGCATCCGAGTGCGACAGCAGCGATCCGGCGGCGGAGGTTCTGATGGTCGACGGACTGCCCAGTCCCCCGGTTTTACCCGCACCGACGGAGGCGCAGGAGGAGGCGACCCGTCGCGTCCCCATGAGGAGTATCTTCCCGAGCCTCTCACGTCGCTGCAAAGAGAAGAACTTCGCCACCGGAACATGGATGCGCTGCACACTCCTATCGTTGGAGAAACCCCCGAGGCTCGCGCCTTGGAGGACGCACGCCTGGCAAACTTGGCCGAGCGCACTTGACTGGAGAACCTCCAGTGAGCACTCGACGAGCGTGCGCGACAACGGGTTCCCGAATCCTGTCGACGTCAGCTCTTCCCGCCCCCGCAGGTATATCGGACTCCGATTCAGAATTTAGCAGCTGCGGCCCGTATAGCGGAGTCGATTCAGCCTTCCCAGTCGGAGGCTGGCAGAGGCTTGCTGCAAATCAGAGCATTACTCCAGGCAGCAGGAGATCAGAATTCCGCTGTTTCTGAGTCGCGGAACAGAATTCACAGCAGATCCGTTGCCGCGGACACAGTCCAGTCGGCTCACAGCCCGAGATCGCCCCTGAGGCATGAGGGACGTGGAGACCGGCGTGACCAGTATGGGAACCATGAGCAGTATGATCACCGAGTCGATCGTGATGGTCGATGTCGAGTGCCCACGCCTCCCCCGAGGAGCGGGTCGTATGTGCCTCGCCAGCAGGATGACAGGCGTCCTCATAGTGGTGGGCGAAGGATTCCAGTCGACCCCAGAGGGCCAGGCTTTGATGCGAGATCCATCCTCGTCCAAGGTCTGGTCGACAGGAACAGGGCTCACCGAGAAGGCCACGACAGAGATGCGCCTGCCAGCAGCAGAGTACATGTTTCAGGGCCAGAATGCTTTAGTAGAGCCATCAGGGCTGCTGTGATTCCTCCCAATTTCAGGTTGGCAACTGGAGTCAGTAAGTTCATTGGTGAGTCCAAGCCCGATACTTGGCTTGAGGACTACCGAGTGGTCGTCCAGATTGGCGGTGGCAATGACGAAGTGGCCATGAAGCACCTGCCTCTCATGTTGGAGGGCTCGGCCAGAGCGTGGCTAAACCAGTTATCACCTAGCAGCATTTACACTTGGGAAGATCTCTCCCGAGTGTTCGTCACCACATTTGAAGGCACATGCAAGCGACCAGCAGGACTGATGGAACTGCGGTCCTGTGTGCAAAAGCCGAATGAAACTTTGAGGGATTACATCCAGAGATGGATCACGTTACATCACTCGGTGGAGAATGTGCCTGACCATCAAGCAGTGTGTGCCTTTAAGGAAGGCGTCAAGTATAGAGAACTGAATTTGAAATTCGGTCGAACCGGAGATATGTCCCTGAATTGGATGATGGAGATTGCCACCAAGTACGCTAATGGTGAAGATGAGGACTGACTCAGGAGTGGCAAGCTCAAGTCAGTCGCCCAAGAAACCGGAGGCAATTCCAATCGGAAACAGAAGCAGAAAGCCGAGCCAGCGGAAGCCTTAGCTTTGGCCCAAGGAAAGTCTAAAGGGAAACCTAAAGGGCCTTGGAACCCCAAAAAGGTTAAAGACCAGGAGGGAAATGATGTGTTGGACTTACCGTGTCTCGTCCACATGAAGAAAGATGAAGATGGTAATTTTATTTACCCGAAACATACCACTCGGCAGTGTCGACTCTTGATCCAGCAGTTCCAGGGCAAGCAGCCCAAGGGTAAGGAAAAGGAGTCATACAAGGTCGAGGACAAAGAGGACAGTGATGACGGATACCCTCAAGTCAATTCCACACTGATGATTTTTGCTGATGTTGAGAGCAAAAGTCGACTGAAAGTTATTAACTTAGAGGTGAATATGGTCGCTCCGGCGACACCTAGTTACCTGAAATGGTCTTAAACTGCCATAACATTCGACCAGTCCGACCACCCAACGCACATCGCCACCCCTGGGAGGCAAGCTTTGGTGGTCGACCCAGTTGTTGAAGGCACTCGACTGACCAAAGTCCTGATGGACGGTGGCAGTGGTTTGAACATATTATACACTGAGACGTTGAAGGGGATGGGCATTCCGATGTCCAGACTCAGTGCCAGCAACATGAGTTTCCATGGAGTCATTCCTGGGAAGAAGGCTGAATCACTCGGCCAGATCGCCCTTGATGTGGTTTTCGGTGATTCCAAGAATTACCGCAAAGAAAAGTTGACATTTGAAGTTGTAGACTTCCAGAGTGCCTATCATGCTATTTTGGGCAGGCAGGCTTATGCGCGCTTCATGGCCCGACCTTGTTACGTGTATCTCAAATTGAAGATGCTTGGCCCCAAAGGTGTGATCACCATTACAGGCAATCGGAAGAAAGCGGAAGAATGTTTTCACAAGGGTTCGAAGATCGCTGACGCACAAATGGCGGTGGTGGAGTTGCAGGAATACCAGAAGACTACAGATCCGAGTGATCTGTTGCAAGCCAAGAAGCCCGCTACAGAGTCAGCTTTCCAGTCGACTGGCGACACGAAGACAGCTCACATCCACCCGACCGACCCTAGCGTCGCCCCGACTCATATCTCGACAACACTCGACTCCAAATAGGAAGAAGGGCTCATCTAGTTCCTCCGTGAGAACTGGGACATCTTCGCATGGAAGCCTTCTGACATGCCAGGTGTTCCCAGGGAGCTGGCTGAGCATCGCCTGAGAGTCGACTCAAAAGTAAAACCTGTCAAGGAACATCTTCGACGGTCCGCCGTCCAAAAGAGAAAAGTTATTGGCAAAGAGGTGGCTCGGCTCTTAGCAGCGGAGTTCATCCAAGAAATCTACCACTCCGAGTGGCTCGCCAACGTTGTCATGGTCCCCAAGAAGGACAAGTCACTTCGCATGTGCATTGACTTTAAACATATCAATCGGGCCTGCCCGAAAGATCATTTTCCTCTCCCCCGCATCGACCAGATAGTTGACTCGACTGCGGGATGTGAGCGACTGTCTTTCTTAGACGCCTATTCCGGGTACCATCAGATCCGTCTGTATGGACCTGACGAGATCAAGACAGCTTTCATCACTCCATTCGGGTGCTTCTGTTTTGTTACCATGCCGTTCGGCCTCAAGAATGCCGGAGCCACATTCATAAGGATGATTTAGAAGTGTTTACTCACTCAAATCAGTTGGAACGTGGAAGCATACATGGATGATATTATGGTCAAGTCATGGAAGGGTTCCGACCTGCTGACTGACCTTGCTGAAACCTTTGCCAACCTCAGGAGGTATGATATCAAGCTTAATCCGTCAAAGTGTACATTCGGAGTCCCTGGCAGAAAGTTACTCGGTTTTCTCATTTCCGAACGAGGAATCGACGCCAATCCAGAAAAAGTCGGCACTATACTCCGAATGAAAAGCCCTATGCGAGTGCACGACGTCCAGAAGCTTACTGGTTGTTTGGCCGCCCTAAGTCGATTCATATCTCGTCTCGGTGAAAAGGCATTACCTCTTTACCGATTGATGAAGAAGTCCAACAAGTTCGAGTGGACTCCTGAAGCTGATGCACCATTTGCAGAGCTCAAAGCTCTGCTCTCCACCCAACCGGTGCTTGCTGCCCCAATCAGCAAAGAGCCTTTGCTGCTTTACATTGCAGCCACAGGACAAGTCGTCAGTATGGTACTTACGGTCGAGCGGGAAGAAGAAGGGAAAACCTTCAAAGTTTAGCGCCCAGTATATTATATTTCTGAAGTCTTGACCCCATCAAAGCAAAGATATCCTCACTATCAGAAGCTTGTATATGGGATTTATATGACCACCAAGAAAGTTGCTCACTACTTCTCTGATCATTCCATTACAGTCGTCAGCGACTCTCCATTGTCAGAGATCCTGCATAACAGGGGTGCAACCGGTCGAGTGGCAAAATGGGCGATTGAACTCCTTCCCCTATATATCAAGTTTGAGGCAAAGAAAGCTATCAAGTCCCAGGCAATCACGGATTTCGTCGCCGTGTGGATTGAACAACAACTGCCGACTCAGGTTCACTCGGAGCATTGGACCATGTTCTTTGACGGTTCCAAGACGCTAAATGGTTCCGGCGCCGGAGTGGTGTTGATCTCCCCCAGAGGAGATAAACTCAGATATGTTCTTCAAATCCACTTTGATTCCTCTAACAATGAGGCAGAATACGAAGCACTTTTATATGGGTTGCGCATGGCCATTTCACTCGGCGTCCGTCGCCTCATGGTCTATGGCGACTCAGATTTGGTGGTCAATCAAGTGATGAAGGAATGGGACGTCAGAAGTCCAGCCATGACTGGTTATTGCAATGCAGTGAGAAAGCTGGAGAAGAAATTCGAGGGGTTAGAGCTTCACCACATACCCTGACTGAAAAATCAAGCAGCTGATGATCTGGAAAAAATAGGTTCCAAAAGAGAAGCCATTCCCAGCAATGTGTTTCTGGAACATATCCACACACCATCAGTCCAGGAGGATCCCTTCACGGAAGAGGCCCCGCAGCCAAAAAGCGCCACGGATCTGACTGAAGTTGAAATTCCAGCTGTGGTCGATTTGATAATGGAAGTGCTGGTTATCACTCCCGTCTGGACAGAACCGTACATCGCGTACATCCTAAGGAAAGAACTCCCAGAAGACGAGGAAGAGGCTCGACAGATCGTCCGTCGATCCAAGGCCTTTACAGTCATAAAGGGACAGTTATATAGGGAAAGCGCAACTGGGGTCAGCCAGAAGTGTATCACACCAGAAGAAGGTCAGATGATCCTTAACGATATCCACTCGGGGACCTATGGTCATCATGTGTCCTCTCGGACCATTGTGGCCAAAGCATACCGAGCGGGGTTCTACTGGCCAAGGGCCAATGAGATGGCTAAAGAGATAGTCGACAAATGTGAAGGGTGTCAGTATTACTCCAATATGCCGCACAAGCCTGCGTCAGCCCTGAAAACCATTCCACTCGTCTGGCCTTTTGCTGTTTGGGGGCTGGACATGGTTGGGCCACTGAGAACAGGCAGGAGCGGCTTCACTCATGTGCTGGTAGCAGTCGACAAGTTCACCAAATGGATTGAAGCCAAGCCTATCAAGAATCTCGATGCTTGCACCGCTATCAGTTTCATCAGAGAGTTGATATTCAGATATGGAGTTCCGCACAGTATCATCACGGACAATGGGTCAAACTTCGATTCCGACAAGTTCAGGGCCTTTTGCGCCTCTCAGGGCACTCGGGTCGACTATGCTTCGGTCGCTCACCCCCAGTCGAATGGACAAGCAGAAAGGGCAAATGGCCTAATTCTCAAAGGACTGAAACCCCGATTGATGCGCGATCTCAAGCACGCAGCAGGTGCATGGGTCGACGAGCTCCCATCCGTCCTTTGGGGATTGAGGACAACCCCGAATCAATCGACCGGAAGAACCCCATTCTTTCTGGTCTACGGAGCCGAGGTAGTCTTGCCGAGTGACCTGCTTCACAACGCTCCCAGAGTCGAGCTCTACTCAGAAGATGAGGCAGAACAAGCCCGGCAGGACGTAGTGGACCTCCTAGAAGAAGAAAGAGAAATGGCCTTGATTCGATCGACCATCTATCAGCAAGACTTGCGTCGATTCCATGCCAGAAACGTGAAGAGCCGAGCCTTCCAAGAAGGAGACTTAGTCCTCCGAGTGGATCAACAGAAACCACATAAGCTCGCTCCTACTTGGGAAGGCCCCTTCATAGTCACCAGAGTCCTCCACAATGGAGCATACCACCTCTACAATGTCGATCGTCAGATTGATGAGCCACGAGCCTGGAATGCGGAGCTACTCCGCCCCTTTTATACTTGAATTCTCACTCAGATGAGATGTAATAAGAAAAACTCCTGTAGTTTATTTATCAAAGACAAGAGCGTTATAATTTTCCCAGTGATTATTATTGTTTTTGTTTGCGTAAGAAATCCCCCAGTGGGTGGCTTAGCCGCGAATCCGCTTTGCCTAAGTTTGTAAAAACAGTTTCCTACCGAGTGGCGAGCCAGCCTCCCACTCGGGGGCTTAGCTGCGAATCCGTTTCGCCTAAGTTTGAAAAAATCCTACCGAGTGGAGGAGCAATCCCTCCCACTCGGGGCTTAGCTGCAGTCCAGTACTCGCCTAAGTTCTCCCACTTAGAGACTTAGCTGCAGTCAGGCACTCGCCTAAGTTTGAAAAATCCTACCGAGTGGAGAGCAATCCTCCCACTCGGGGGCTTAGCTGCAGTCTAGTACTCGCCTAAGTTCTCTCACTTGGAGACTTAGCTGCAGTCAGGCACTCGCCTAAGTTTGAAAAAAATCCTACCGAGTGGAGAGCAATCCTCCCACTCGGGGGCTTAGCTGCAGTCTAGTACTCGCCTAAGTTCTCTCACTTGGAGACTTAGCTGCAGTCAGGCACTCGCCTAAGTTTGAAAAAATCCTACCGAGTGGAGAGCAATCCTCCCACTCGGGGGCTTAGATGCAGTCCAGTACTCACCTAAGTACGAAACACATCTCAATCCTCAAGGACGACGAGGGACGGGTCGACTGCCACCTTCTCCTGGAGAGCTTCGCCACAAATACAATGTGCGCTCCGTCCCACTCTGCAGTAACAGGATGTGGGTCGACTGACGCCTTCCCTTGGAGAGCTTCGCCACAAATACAATGTGCGCTCCGTCCCACTCTGCAGTAACATGATGTGGGTCGACTGCCACCTTCTCCTGGAGAGCTTCGCCACAAATACAATGTGCGCTCCGTCCCACTCTGCAGTAATAGGATGTGGGTCGACCGCCGCCTTCCCTTGGGGAGCTTCGCCACAAACATAAGACATGGGTCGACTGCTTCTCTCTCCTTCGGAACTGCGCTGCGACTGCAAAAGTTGTCTCGAATGAAGAATGGGTCCACTCAGCAGGAGATTCATAAAGATATTCTACGGTAAACCAAGTTCGGATAAATTCTAAAGGTTCCAGACCACAGATCGAAGTACTCGGGCATGCATCCCGAAAAAGTTTAACGGTTACAAAAACCACTCAGCATTCCGAGGCAAATTTAAGGTGGGACATAAGAGTTTGTTCACTCCGCGGGAGGAGGGCTGGCAGGCTCAACGAACTCATCCAGGTCGACACCGTCAGCTATCCGAGTGGCAGCAGCGATGAAAGTCTCCATAAAGGTTCGGAAGTCATGCTTCTGGGTGTTGGCGACCTTGATTGCTGCCAGCTTGTCTTGTCGCACCTCCTTGCAGTGGACACGAACCAAGGACAGAGCCACATCAGCGCCACACCGAGCAGAAGACTTCTTCCACTCCTGCACTCGGTCAGGGATTCCGTTAAGTCGAGTCATCAGAGACTCGAGATCGTTTTGGAGCGTAGCCTCTGGCCAAAGTGCCGGGTCGATCCGTGACATGGCGACCTTCAGTCGAGCCAAGTAGTCCATGGCACCGTCAATGCAAGATTCCAGTCGGAGCAAATTCATGGCAGTTTCATCTTTCACGGGAGAGTTGATTGGATCCAAACTTGGTTCGATCCGCCCGGTCTCCTCTTCAAAGTTCTGGCAAAACTCTGCATTCACGATCCAAGGATAAGTCAATTTTCATACACTGGGTCGACACGAAAAAAACACCAGTCGGAACTAAATGTGCACCTTCAAGCTTGATGTACAACTTCTTGGCAAGGCTCCTCAAGTAGCTATCCAGATCGTCCCTCCTGCGAGCGATGCCTTCCATCTTTTCGTTCAGGTTGAGGTTATCCTTCTTCCAGTGTGTACACTCCCTGTTGGCTTCATTCAGAGCGGTCTTCAGCCTGGTATTCTCTTCTTCTAACTAGCCGACCGAAGTCAGCTTCTGTTCGACTAGAGCGGTCTTGTCGTCAGCCTCCCTACGGGCAGCAGCCAAGTCCTGATCCTTCTTCGCCAGAGCTTCTCTCAGTTTTTCTGCAAAGAAACGATGATTGATTCAGAAATAGCAGAAGGGTACTCAAGCCTAAAACTAACCAGTCGACAAAATCGTCTTACCTGCGGCGCCGTCTCTGACCTTTTGCAGCTCTGTCATGGACAGCTCCAAATCAAGGTTCAGTTGAATCTGCTGCTTCTCCAAGTCAGCAAAGCGAGCTCCAAGATCGCAAGATTTTTGAAATCAAAGGGGAGAAGTTATCGTTACAGCAAAAAAAAAAGAGAAAGTAAGTAGAACTCAGACTACAGTCGACTGCCAGCAGTCCACCGTAGTCTCGGGGACTACACCCAGTGGGTGCACTTAGCGTGCCCCCACCGGTTCTGATCCCACTCGACCGGCCCGCCGAAGTCGAGTGGAAGAGACAAACTACCAGTTTGGTTTATACATTCGGCAAAATACAAAGACTACAGTCGACTGCCAGCAGTCCACCGTAGTCTCGGGGACTACACCCAGTGGGTGCACTCAGCATGCCCCCGCTAGTCCAAAACTTCAATCGACGCACCCAGTGGGTGTACAGATGCAAAGGTTTTCGGAAAGAATCTTCAGATAGCCGACTAACCTGAACGTTGCTCTGGAGAGCCGAGCTGGCATCATAGGCGGCTTGGCTGGCGTCCCGCACCATCTTCATCTTCTCCATCATAATGCCCGCCTGGCGTATGGCTTCCCTAGCAGCATTCACCTCGTCCTCTGGGACATGATGGGTCGCAAAAACTGAAGGCGGGTCGACAGGGGCCTGAGCAGTCGAAGAAGAAGGCAAGGCACTCGACAGGGGCTCCGCGAAGGTAACAGAACCCCGATTGACGTCACCAGTGTCCTGAACGACTGGTTCCGCCCTCGGCGTCGACTGTAGCGCCTCGCTTACAGGAGCTCGCCTACTCTTCCTCGTCAAAGACCTCTCGGGCTCTTCATAATCATCAGGGAGGTCAATAATGTTGGGAGCTACGCAAAGTTCAAATTGCCAAAATCACGTCACCCAGTGATGCACGATGCAGTTGAATCGACCAAAGAAAGATAGTATGGCAGAAATCATACCCGGATTAGAAGTGACCGCATCCTCCATCACCTCATCATCATCCCTGTAAGCTGAGGTCCCGGAAGTGGCAGCGCTAACAATTCCAAAGTTTGTCCAGTTAAAACAAGAAAAACAAACAACGCTGAGCGTCGAGTGAGTACAAGGAGAGACACTCACGCGGAGGCGACAGGGATATCGATCTTGATCTTCGGCAGCGCCTTCCGAGTCTTCGGCTCTGCAACTTTGGGGTGCTTTGGCGCCTTCTCAGTCGGGGTTGGTGAAGAGACCCGAGGATGCTTCGAAGACTGACTAGCCTGAGCAGTTGCCTTGTCGCGGGCACTCGGCCGTTCTTGGTCAATCTTGGATCGTCTCTCTATGCGAGGAGGCGACTCGACTTCTTCCTCATCACTTGAGTCGTCACTTCCACCATCCCCTTCACCATCGGAAGTCCACTCACCACTTTCGCCACCACTCGCCTTGCCTTCCAGAGCTTGCTCTTGATCCCCGTTAGGCATCGAATACATTTCAATAATGGCCTGAAAGAAAGCAGGGAGAACAAAGTCAGTCGACGCAATACAGAGAGCTGCGCGAGTGAATTCAGATTACAAGCAAAAACTCAGAATCAGACCTGCTCTGGTGCACGCGACTGGTCGAATGGGGGAACTCTCCTGGCTCCTCTGGGATTGTCCTTGTTCCCGGTAATGCTCGACAGCCACTTCTCCAGTGTGTCGTCATCGACCTCCTCCGGGTGGATCCGAGTGGAGTCTTCTAGACCCTAATACATCCACATCGGGTGGTCTCGGGCTTGGAGAGGCTGGATGCGCCGCTGAAGGAAGACCCCCAAGAGATCCATACCAGTGACCCCGTCACGAATGAGCTGGACCACTCGGTTGACCAACACCTTCACGTGCGCCTTCTCCTCTGGGAGCACCTTCAAAGGGGAGGGTTTTTCCACTCGGTCCATGGTAAAGGGAGGGAGGCCAGTCGATTGCCCTGGCGTCGACTGGTCTTTGCAGTAGAACCAGGTCGACTGCCATCCGCGAACTGAATCGGGAAGAATCATGGCCGAAAAGGAGCTTTTTCCCCTCGTCTGGATGCCAAGACCCCCACACATCTGGATCACTTTGGTCCTCTCGTCACTCGGATTAGCCTTTTTCACTGTCTGGGAGCGACAAGTGAAAATATGCTTGAAAAGACCCCAGTGAGGTCGACAACCCAAGAAGTTCTCACACAGGGAAATGAACGCGGCAAGATAAACGATTGATTTGGGGGTAAAATGGTGGAGTTGAGCCCCAAAGAAATTCAAAAACCCTTGGAAGAAAGGATGAGGAGGCAAGGAAAACCCACGGTCGACGTGGGTGGCGAGAAGAATGCGCTCACCCTCCCGGGGTTGCGGCTCGGATTCCTTCCCCGGAAGCCGCGCCGAGTCGTAGGGGATCAGCCCTCCCTCGGCCAGGTCGTCGAGGTCTTCTTGGGAGATCCTCGAGTGGATCCAGTCGCCCTGGATCCAACCCTTCGGCAGGCCAGTCCGCAAGGAAGATCCGCCCCGGCTCGTCGCCTTCCCCTTCGATCTCGCCGTCGCCTTCTTCGCCTGCTCCAGAGCCGCTGTCTTCTCCTTCACCATTGTCGCCGACGAGACGCGTGTGGTGCAGTGGCGCTGGGGCGAGAGCAAGCGCAGCAGAGAGGCGTGAGGAGGAGAAGAGGTAATGGGGCACACTGTTCGGGGGACTCCGGTCCAACGCCTTATATGAGGCCGCTTCCGAGTGGCTGACAGGTAGGCCCAGATGGCTCTGTCAAATCCCGTAATGACCGCGCGAGCGATACATGGCGAAAAAGGTGGCGCGGGGATCGAGGTGGCTCCGCTCTATCCCATCCGATTACTGCGGCCTCCCCCGTCCCGCGCGCTTCCCAAAATTCAGATCCCACTAAATCCGCGGGCAGCAAACGACTTGTCAGACCAAAGATCTCCTCCGCACCATCACTCGGAGCCTTACAAGTAAAGAAACTCATTCGACGAAGAATTAAGAATGGATCAAGGTGACTGAAAAGGAAGTTGCTGTCATCACTCAGGTCCGTTGATCCGAAACAAGATATGCTCACGGAATAGAAAACGAGTCGGAGAAGTCCTCAACTCCTTCCCCACTCGAACCTCGATCCATTCGGGGGCTAATGATGAAGCTATGTACCTAGGGTAGGGTCACAGACCTGTCCTAACTGCCCTACCCAAGGACACCTCTAGAATAAATCACCTTTCAATCGACTTGGAGGTGTTCCACTCGACAGACTCGAAGACACTCGACCAAGAAGCAATTACTCGACCAAGATCCAACCACTCGACGGCCAGGAGACCTAAAGTCACTCCGCACGCTAACGGTCGGTCATTAAGTAGCTTTTATGGTCATCATAGCACTTTATTATTAGCGTTATCAGTAACGCCCTGCCTTAATGTACATTGAACCCTTCGTAACGTGGGCTGGCCGGGGTCCTGGCGCACTCTATATAAGCCACCCCCCTCCTCCGAGACAAGGGTTCGCACCTCTGTAACTCATACACACATAATCCAGTCGACCACCTCCGGGCTCCGAGACGTAGGGCTTTTACTTCTTCCGAGAAGGGCCTGAACTCGTAAACCTTGCGTCCTTACAACCTCTCCATAGCTAAGACCTCGCCTCTCCATACTTACCCCCCTACATTACTGTCAGACTTAGAACCACGACACCAGGTGCGACCGAAAACTTCATGGAGGTAGTAATGGTTTTTCTTCACTGCATTATGTGTAGCAGTCATGTTGTGAAGAATAGAACCAAACTGAATCTTAACCCATTTATGATTTCGATCCACCTTCTTGTGAAGACTAAGAAGCAGCTCATGGTCAGTCATCACACGTGGAGCTGTGGCTTGAGGAGTAGACTTGGGTGCATTGGCAGCAGAATCATGAGTGGCAGAGTCATCATTCGTGGAGTAAGATGCAGCTTTGCAAAACTGACCATCCAATGGACGAATGCCTTCACCAATGACAAGAGGTGTCTTTCCCTTTTCATCAGTTGAAGTAAAAGTCTGGTTGAGGAGTTCAATCGGGGGGCAAGTAGCAGAGGTGATTCTGAAAATCAGCCTTGTAGTTGAGTGAAGACCTTGTTCTGAGGAATCTCATAATCTAAGGAGCATAAGGCTTCAACTCAAATAGAGAGAGTGCATTACCGAGAGGGCCTAGAGATACCTCTCCGACAATCGGAGTGACAAATCCCAATCTCGATCTATGCCAACTCAACAAACACCATCGGAGACACCTGTAGAGCATCTTTATAATCACCCAGTTACGTTGTGACGTTTGATAGCACACAAAGTGTTCCTCCGGTATTCGGGAGTTACATAATCTCATAGTCAGATGAACATGTATAAGTTATGAAGAAAGCAATAGCAATAAACTAAACGATCAAAGTGCTATGCTAACGGATGGGTCATTTCAATCACATCATTCTTCAATGATGTGATCTCGTTTATCAAATGACAACTCATGTCTATGGTTAGGAAACTTAACCATCTTTGATTAACAAGCTAGTCAAGTAGAGGCATACTAGTGACACTCCATTTGTCTATGTATTCACACATGTACTAAGTTTCCGGTTAATACAATTCTAGCATGAATAATAAACATTTATCATGATATAAGGAAATATAAATAACAACTTTATTATTGCCTTTAGGGCATATTTCCTTCAGTCTCCCACTTGCACTAGAGTCAATAATCTAGATTATATTGTAATGATTCTAACACCCATGGAGTCTTGGTGCTGATCATGTTTTGCTCGTGAGAGAGGCTTAGTCAATGGTCTGCAACATTCAGATCCGTATGTATCTTGCAAATCTCTATGTCTCCCTCCTTGACTTGATCGCGGATGGAATTGAAGCGTGTCTTGATGTGCTTGGTTCTCTTGTGAAATTTGGATTCCTTTGCCAAGGCAATTGCACCAGTATTGTCACAAAAGATTTTCACTGGACCCGATGCACTAGGTATGACACCTAGATCGGATATGATCGCATTCATCTAGACTCCTTCATTTGCTGCTTCCGAAGCAGCTATCTACTCCGCTTCGCACGTAGATCCCGGCATGACGCTCTGCTTGGAACTGCACCAACTTTCAACTCCTCCATTTAATAAAAATACGTATCCGATCTGTGACTTAGAGTCATCCGGATCAGTGTCAAAACTTGCATCGACGTAACCTTCATAAAAGAAAACATATCCTTAGTCCTTTTCAGGTATTTCCAGATGTTCTTGACCGCTGTCTAGTTATCCACTCCTGGATTACTTTGGTACCTCCCTGCTAAACTAATAGCAAGGCACACATCAGGTCTGGTACACAACATTGCATACATGATAGAACCTATGGCCGAAGCATGGGGAATGACTTTCATTTTCTCTCTATCTTCTATAGTGGTCGGGCATTGAGTCTGACTCAACTTCACACCTTGTAACATAGGCAAGAACCCTTTCTTTGCTTGATCCATTTTGAACTTCTTCAAAACTTTATCAAGGTATGTGCTTTGTGAAAGTCCAATTAAGCTTCTTGATCTATCTCTATAGATCTTCATGCCCAATATATAAGCAGCTTCACCGAGGTCTTTCAGTGAAAAATTCTTATTCGAGTATCCTTTTAAGCTATTCAGAAATTCAGTATCATTTCCAATCAACAATATGTCATCTACATATAATGTCAGAAATGCTATAGAGCTCCCACTCACTTTCTTGTAAATACAGGATTCTCCAAAAGTCTGTATCAAACCATATGCTTTGATCACACTATCAAAGTGTGCATTCCAACTCCGAGATGCTTGCACCAGTCCATAAATGCATCGCTGGAGTTTGCACACTTTGTTAGCACCTTTTGGATCGACAAAACCTTCTCGTTGCATCATATACAACTCTTCTTTAAGATATCCATTAAGGAATGCAGTTTTGACATCCATTTGCCAAATTTCATAATCATAAAATGCGGCAATTGCTAACATGATTCGGACAGACTTAAGCATTGCTATGGGTGAGAAGGTCTCATCGTAGTCAACTCCTTGAACTTGTTGAAAACCTTTCGCAACAAGTCAAGCTTTGTAGACAGTAACATTACCGTCAGCGTCAGTCTTCTTCTTGAAGATCCATTTATTATCTATGACTTGCCAATCATCGGGCAAGTCAACCAAAATCCACACTTTGTTCTCATACATGGATCCCATCTCAGATTTCAAGGCCTCAAGCCATTTCGCATAATATGGGCTCATCATCGCTTCCTCATAGTTCGTAGGTTCGTCATGGTCAAGTAACATGACCTCCAGAATAAGATTACTGTACCACTCTGGTGCGGATCTTACTCTGGTGCGGATCTTACTCTGGTTGACCTACTAGGTCCGGTAGTAACTTGATCAGAAGTTTCATGATCATCATCATTAGCTTCCTCACTAATTGGTGTAGGAATCACTGGAACTGATTTCTGTGATGAACTACTTTCCAATAAGGGAGCAGGTACAGTTACCTCATCAGGTTCTACTTTCCTCCCACTCACTTCTTTCGAGAGAAACTCCTTCTCTAGAAAGGATCCATTCTTAGCAACGAATATCTTGCCTTCGGATCTATGATAGAAGGTGTACCCAACAGTCTCCTTTGGGTATCCTATGAAGACACATTTCTCCGATTTGGGTTCGAGCTTATCAGGTTGAAGCTTTTTCACATAAGCATCGCAGCCCCAAACTTTAAGAAATGACAACTTAGGTTTCTTGCCAAACCACAGTTCGTATGGTGTCGTCTCAACGGATTTAGATGGTGCCCTATTTAATGTGAATGCAGTCGTCTCTAAAGCATAACCCCATAACGATAGCGGTAACTTAGTAAGAGACATCATAGATCGCACCATGTCTAATAAAGTGTGGTTACGATGTTCGGAAACACCATTACGCTGTGGTGTTCCAGGTGGCGTGAGTTGCAAAACTATTCCGCATTGTTTCAAATGAAGACCAAAGTCATAACTCAAATATTCACCTCCACGATCAGATCGTAGAAACTTAATTTTCTTGTTACGATGATTTTCCACTTCACTCTGAAATTCTTTGAACTTTTCAAATGTTTCAAACTTATGTTTCATCAAGTAGATTTACCCATATCTGCTCAAATCATCTGTGAAGGTCAGAAAATAACGATACCCACCGTGAGCATCAACACGCATTGGACCGCATACATCAGTATGTATTATTTCCAACAAGTCTGTTGCTCGCTCCATTGTTCCGGAGAATAGAGTCTTAGTCATCTTGCCCATGAGGCATGGTTCGCAAGCATCAAGCGATTCATAATCAAGTGATTCCAAAAGCCCATCAGCATGGAGTTTCTCCATGCGCTTTACACCAATATGACCTAAACAGAGTGCCACAAATAAGTTGCACTATCATTATTAAACTTATATCTTTTGGCTTCAATACTATGAATATGTGTATCACTACTATCAAGATTTAGTAAAAATAGACCACTCATCAAGGGTGCATGACCATAAAATATATTATTCATATAAATAGAACAACCATTATTCTCTGATTTAAATGAATAACCGTCTCGCATCAAACAAGATCCAGATATAATGTTTATGCTTAACGCTGGCAACAAATAACAATTATTCAGGTCTAAAACTAATCCCGAAGGTAGATGTAGAGGTAGCGTGCCGACGGCGATCACATCGACTTTGGAACCATTTCCCACGCGCATCGTCACCTCGTCCTTAGCCAATCTTCGCTTAATCCATAGCCCCTGTTTCGAGTTGCAACTATTAGCAACAGAACCAGTATCAAATACCCAGGCGCTACTGCGAACATTGGTAAGGTACACATCAATAACATGTATATAAAATATACCTTTCACTTTGCCATCCTTCTTTTCCGCCAAATACTTGGGACAGTCCCACTTCCAGTGACCAGTACCTTTGCAGTAGAAGCACTCAATCTCAGGCTTAGTTCCAGACTTGGGCTTCTTCACTTGAGCAGCAACTTGCTTGCCGTTCTTCTTGAAGTTCCCCTTCTTCCCTTTTCCCTTCTTCTTGAAACTGGTGGTCTTGTTGACCATCAACACTTGATGCTCCTTCTTGATTTCTACCTCCGCAGCTTTTAGTATCGCGAAGAGCTTGGGAATAGTCTTATCCATCCCTTGCATATTATAGTTCATCACAAAGCTTTTGTAGCTTGGTGGCAGTGATTGAGGAACTCTGTCAATGACACTATTGATACATCTCCAACGTATCTATAATTTTTGATTGTTCCATGCTATTATATTATCTGTTTTGGATGTTTAATGGCCTTTAGTATGCACTTTTATATTATTTTTGGGACTAACCTATTAACCGAAGGCCCAGTGCAAATTGTTGTTTTTTTGCCTATTTCAGTGTTTCGCCTAAAAGGAATATCAAACGGAATTCAAACGGAATGAAACCTTCGCGAGGATTTTTTGGAACAAACGCAATCCAGGAGACTTGGAGTGGAGGTCAAGGAAGCAACAAGGCGGCCACGAGGTAGGGCGGCGCACCCAGGGGGGCAGGCGCGCCCCCACCCTCGTGGGCCCCTCGTGGCTCCACCGACCTACTTCTTTCGCCTATATACACTCTTATACCCTGGAAACAACGAGGGGATCCACGAAACCACTTTTCCACCACCGCAACCTTCTGTACCCATGAGATCCCATCTGGGGACCTTTTCCGGCAATATGCCGGAGGGGGATTCGATCACGGAGGGCTTCTACATCAACACCATAGCCTCTCCGATGATGTGTGAGTAGTTTACCACAGACCTTTGGGTCCATGGTTATTAGCTAGATGGCTTCTTCTCTCTCTTTGGATCTCAATACAAAGTTCTCCTCGATGTTCTTGGAGATCTATTCGATGTAATTCTTTTTGCGGTGTATTTGCCGAGATCCGATGAATTGTGGGTTTACGATTAAGATTATCTATGAACAATATTTGATTCTTCTCTGAATTCTTATATGCATGATTTGATATCTTTGCAAGTCTCTTCGAATTATCAGTTTGGTTTGGCCTACTAGATTGATCTTTCTTGCAATGGGAGAAGTGCTTAGCTTTGGGTTCAATATTGCGGTGTCCTTTCCCAGTGACAGCAGGGGCATCAAGACACGTATTTTATTGTTGCCATCGAGGATAAAAAGATGGGGTTTATATCATATTGCTTGAGTTTATCCCTCTGCATCATGTCATCTTGCCAAATGCGTTACTCTGTTCTTATGAACTTAATACTCTAGATGCATGCCGGATAGCAGTCGATGTGTGGAGTAATAGTAGTAGATGCAGAATCGTTTCGGTCTACTTGACACGGACGTGATGCCTATGTTCATGATCATGCCTAGATATCATCATAACTATGCGCTTTTCTATCAATTGCTCGGCAGTAATTTGTTCACCCACAGTGAAACATATGGCCCCCGGGTCTACTTTACATCATATTATTTTCCCATCAACTAGCCATTTCTGTTGCCGTTTATTTTGCAATCTTTACTTTTCAATCTATACAACAAAATACCAAAAATGTTTATCTTATTATCTCTATCAGATCTCACTTTCGTAAGTGACCGTGAAGATTGACCAACCCTTTATCGCGTTGGTTGCGAGGTTCTTGTTTGTTTGTGCAGGTACTAGGCGACTTGCGTGTAGTCTCCTACTGGATTGATACATTGGTTCTCAAAAACTGAGGGAAATACTTACGCTACTTTGCTGCATCACCCTTTCCTCTTCAAGGGAAAACCAACGCATGCTCAAGAGGCAGCAACTATCAACCGGAAGATTAACTCCCAGCTGAGTCAAGTGATTGTGATACCCATAAATTCTGAGTATGTGCTCACTGACAGAACTATTCTTCTCCATTTTGCACCCGTAGAACTTATTGGAGACTTCATATCTATCAATCTGGGCATTTGCTTGAAATATTAACTTCAACTCCTGGAACATCTCATATGCTCCATGACGTTCAAAACGTCGATGAAGTCCCGTTCTAAGCCGTAAAACATGGCACACTGAACTATCAAGTAGTCATCAGCTTTGCTCTGCCAGGTGTTCATAACATCTAGAGTTGCTCCTGCAGGGTTTGGCACCTAGCGGTGCTTCCAGGATGTAATTCTTCTGTGCAGCAATGAGGATAATCCTCAAGTTACGGACCCAGTCTGTGTAGTTGCTACCATCATATTTCAACTTAACTTTCTCTAGGAACGCATTAAAATTCAACGGAACAACAGCACGGGCCATTTATCTACAATAACATAGACATGCAGAATACTATCAGGTACTAAGTTCATGATAAATTAAAGTTCAATTAATCATATTACTTAAGAACTCCCACTTAAATAGACATCCCTCTAATCATCTAAGTGATCATGTGATCCATATCAACTAAACCATGTCCGATCATCACGTGAGATGGATTAGCTTTCAATGGTGAACATCACCATGTTGATCATATCTACTATATGATTCACGCTTAACCTTTCGGTCTTAGTGTTCCGAGGCCATATCTGCATATGCTAGGCTCATGAAGTTTAACCTGAGTATTCTGCATGTGCAAAACTGGCTTGCACCCATTGTATGTGAACGTAGAGCTTATCACACCCGATCATCACGTGGTGTCTTGAAATTTAGTGAGAGATCATCTTATAATGCTACCGTCGAACTAAGCAAAATAAGATGCATAAAGGATAAACATCACATGCAATCAAATAAGTGATATGATATGGCCATCACCATCTTGTGCCTTTGATCTCCATCTCCAAAGCACCGTCATGATCACCATCGTCACCGGCTTAACACCTTGATCTCCATCGAAGCATCGTTCTCGTCTCACCAACTATTGCTTCTACGACTAACGTTACTACTTAGTGATAAAGTAAAGCAATTACATGGCGATTGCATTTCATAGAATAAAGCGACAGCCATATGGCTCCTGCCAGTTGCCGATAACTGTTACAAAACATGATCATCTCATACAACAAACTATATATCATCACGTCTTGACCATATCACATCACAACATGCCCTGCAAAAACAAGTTAGACGTCCTCTACTTTGTTGTTGCAAGTTTTACATGGCTGCTACGGGCTTCTAGTAAGAACCGTTCTTACCTACGACATAAAAACCAAAACGTGGTATAGTGATTGCCCTTTGATCTTCAGAAAGAACCCTGTTCATTGAATCCGATTCAACTAAAGTTGGAGAAACAGACACCCGCCAGCCACCTGTGTGCAAAGCACGTCGGTAGAACCAGTCTCATGAACGTGGTCATGTAATGTCGGCCCAGGCCGCTTCATCCAACAATACCGCCGAATCAAGAAACAACTAGTGACGACAAGCAATAGGTATATACCCACGCCCACAACTCCTTTATGTTCTACTCGTGCATATAACATCTACGCATAGACTTGGCTCGGATGCCACTGTTGGGGAACGTAGTAATTAATTTTTTTGCCTATGATCACGCAAGATCTATCTAGGAGAAGCAAAGCAACGAGCAGGAAGAGTGAGTCCACGTACCCTCATAGACCGAAAGCGGAAGCGTTAAGTAACGCGGTTGATGTAGTCGAACATCTTCGCGATCCAACCGATCAAGTACCGAACGCACGGCACCTCCGCGATCTGCACATGTTCAGCTCGGTGACGTCCCTCAAACTTTAGATCTAGCTGAGGTCGAGGGAGAGTTTTGTCAGCATGACGGCGTGGTGACGGTGATGATGAAGTTACCGACACAGGGCTTCGCCTAAGCACTACGACAATATGACCAAGGTGGAAATCTGTGGAGGGGGGCACCGCACATGGCTAGGAGATCAACTTGTGTGTCTATGGGGTGTCCCCCTCCCCGTATATAAAGGAGTGGAGGAGGGGGCCAGCCAGCCTCATAGAGCGCGCCCTGATACGTCTCCGTCGTATCTAATATTCCAAACACTTTTGCCCTTGTTTTGGACTCTAACTTGCATGATTTGAATGGAACTAACCCGAACTGACATTGTTTTCAGCAGAATGGCCATGGTGTTATTTTTGTGCAGAAATAAAAGTTCTCGGAATGACCTGAAAATCAACGGATATTATTTTCGGAACATATAAAAAATACTGGCGAATGAATCAAGGCCAGGGGGCCCACACCCTGTCCACGAGGGTGGGGGCGCGCCCCCTGCCTCGTGGGCCCCCTGGTGCTCAACCGACCTCAACTCCAACTCCATATATTCGTGTTCGGGGAGAAAAAAATAAGAGAGAAGGATTCATCGCGTTTTACGATATGAAGCCGCCGCCAAGCCCTAAACTCTCTCAGGGGGGGCTGATCTGGAGTCCGTTCGGGGCTCCGGAGAGGGGAATCCGTCGCCATCGTCATCATCAACCTTCCTCCATCACCTATTTCATGACGCTCACCACCATGCGTGAGTAATTCCACCGTAGGCTTGCTGGACGGTGATGGGTTGGATGAGATTTATCATGTAATCGAGTTAGTTTTATTAGGGTTTGATCCCTAGTATCCATTATGTTCTGAGATTGATGTTGCTATGACTTTGCTATGCTTAATGCTTGTCACTAGGGCCCGAGTGCCATGATTTCAGATCTGAACCTATTATGTTTTTATGAATATATGTGAGTTCTTGATCCTATCTTCCAAGTCTATAGTCACCTATTATGTGTTATGATCTGTTAACCCCGAAGTGACAATAATCGGGATACTTACCGGCGATGACCGTATTTTGAGGAGTTCATGTATTCACTATGTGTTAATGCTTTGGTCCGGTACTCTATTAAAAGGAGGCCTTAATATCCCTTAGTTTCCAATAGGACCCCGCTACCACGGGAGGGTAGGACAAAAGATGTCATGCAAGTTCTTTTCGATAAGCACGTATGACTATATTCGGAATACATGCCTACATTGCATTGATGAACTGGAGCTAGTTCCGTGTCACCCTATGTTATAATTGTTGCATGATTGATCGCATCCGACATAATTATCCATCACTGATCCATTGCCTACGAGCTTTTCATATATTGTTCTTTGCTTATTTACTTTTTCGTTGCTACTGTTACAATCACTATTAAACCAAAAATATTACTTTTGCTACCGTTACCACTACTATCATATTACTTTGCTACTAAATACTTTGTTGCAGATATTAAGTTTCCAAGTGTGGTTGAATTGACAACTCAACTGCTAATACTTGAGAATATTCTTTGGCTCCCCTTGTGTCGAATCAATAAATTTGGGTTGAATACTCTACCCTCAAAAACTGTTGCGATCCCCTATACTTGTGGGTTATCAAACTATTTTCTGGCGCCGTTGCTGGGGAGCATAACTCTATTCTTTGAGTCACTTGGTATTTATATCTGCTGATCACTATGAGGAACTTGAAAGATTAAAGAACCAAGATTTTTCCCTCAACTACGGGGGGAGGTAAGGAACTGCCATCTAGCTCTGCACTTGATTCACCTTCTTTTTTGAGTAAACTTGCGACACCCACTACTGCTATTGATTCTGATAGGTCGCATGTCATTGATGATGTCACTTCTGCTTTGCATGATATTTATGATGAAACTACTTCTATGCTTGATTCTACTGTGCCACTAGGTTAATTTCTTGATGAACAACTTGCTAGGGCTAGAGAGAATGAAATTATTGAAACTGATAATATTGATGAAAGTGATGATGAAGATTCTCCCCCTAGATATGAATTGCCTGTTGTGCCTGAGGGTTATGTTATGGATGAAGAAACTGCTAGAGACTTCTTAGCTTGCAATGATAGATCTGATCTTAAGAAATTATTAGCTAAGCTTAAAGAAAAGTCTTTGAATGCTAGAATGAAATACGACCTGCTTTTGCTACTTCACCTATCTTTATTACTGATAAGGATTATGATTTCTCTGTTGATCCTGAGTTAATTACTTTGGTTGAATCTGATCCTTTCTATGGCTATGAATCTGAAACTGTTGTGGCACATCTTACTAAATTAAATGATATAGCCACCATGTTTACTCATGATGAGAAAACTCGCTATCACTTTATCCTTAAGTTATTCCCATTCTCATTAAAGGGTGGTGCTAAAACATGGTTTAATTCTCTTGATCCTGGTTGTGTGCGTAGTCCCCAGGATATGATTTATTACTTCTCTGCTAAATATTTCCCCGCTCATAAGAAACAAGTTGCTTTAAGGGAAATATATTATTTTGTGCAAATTGAAGAAGAGAGTCTCCCACAAGCTTGGGGGAGGATTCTCCAATTACTTAATGCTTTGCCTAATCATCCTCTTAAGAAAAAATGAAATACTCGGTATCTTTTATAATGGACTAACCGATGCTTCCAGAGACTACCTGGATAGTTGTGTTGGTTGTGTTTTCAGGGAAAGAACTGTTGATCAAGCTAAATTGCCATTAAATAATATGTTGACTAATGAAAATAATTGGACACTTCTTGAACCAACTCGTAAGCCAACTCCGAAGAAAAGGGGTATTCTGTTTCTCAGTCCTGAAGATATGCAAGAGGCAAAGAAATCTATGAAAAAGGTATTAAAGCTGAAGATGTTAAGAATTTACCACCTATTGAAGAAATACATGGTCTTGATAACCCGACACAGGTAGTAAAGGTAAATTCTCTCTATAGATTTGATGAAGGTGATATTCCTCATTATAAGTCTGCTAGCAATGCTTAGATGAGTTTGATAATTTTATTGTTAAACAAGAAAACTTCAATGCTTATGTTGGTAGACAATTGAAACGCAATGCTAATATGCTTGAACACTTGAGTGATTATATGTCTAGAGTTAAAGGTGAACTTAACTTATTAGTAAACATGCTTCTATGGTTACCACTCAAGTAGAAAAAGTACTTAAGGCTCAGGATGATTTGCTCAGTGAATTAAATAATAAGAAAAATGATAATGTTGTTAGAGTTATGACTAGAGGGGGTAAAATGACTCAGGAACCTTTGTATCCTGAGGGCCACCCTAAGAGAATTGAGCAAGATTCTCAGAGAACTAATGTTGAGGCACCTAGTTCTACTAAAAGGAAGAAAAAGAAAAATGATAGGACTTTGCATGCTTCTAGTGAACCCGTTGTAGACACACCTGAGAATCCCAATGATATTTCTATTTCTGATGCTGAAACACAATATTGTAATGAACATGAACCTAGTGATAATATTACTGATGTTGTTCATGTTGATGCTCAACCTAGCAATGATAATGATGTAGAGATTGAACCTGTTGTTGATCTTGATAACCCACAATCAAAGAATCAACGTTATGATAAGAGAGACTTCTTTGCTAGGAAACACGGTAAATAAAGAGAACCATGGGTTCAGAAAGCCATGCCTTTTCCTCCTAAACCATCCAAGAAAAAGGATGATGAGGATTTTGAGCGCTTTGCTTAAATGATTAGACCTATCTTTTTGCGTATGCGTTTGACTGATATGCTTAAAATGAATCCTTATGCTAAATACATGAAAGATATTGTTACAAATAAAAGAAAGATACCGGAGGCTAAAATTTCCACCATGCTTGCTAATTACACTTTTAAGGGTGGAATACCAAAGAAACTAAGAGATCCCGGAGTACCGACTATACCATGCTCTATTAAAAGAAACTATGTTAAAACTGCTTTATGTGATCTTGGAGCCGGTGTTAGTGTTATGCCTCTCTCTTTATATCGTAGACTTGATTTGAATAAGTTGACACCTACTGAAATATCTTTGTAAATGGCCGATAAATCAACTGCTATACCTATCGGTATTTGTGAGGATGTGCCTGTTGTGGTTGCAAACGTTACTATTTTAACATACTTTGTTATTCTTGATATTCCTGAGGACGATAGTATGTCGATTATCCTTGGTAGACCCTTTTTGAATACTGCAGGGGCTGTTATTGATTGCAACAAAGGCAATGTCAGTTTTCATGTTAATGGTAATGAGCATACGGTACACTTTCTGAGGAAACAACCTCAAGTCCACAGTATCAATTCTATTGGAAAAATTTCAACAATTACTATTGGAGGTTTTGAATTTCCTCTTCCTACTGTCAAGAAGAAATATGATATTCTTATTGTTGGGGACGTGCATATCCCCGTTGAGGTAACCTAGTGTTATTCGAAATTTCTCTGGTTTCATGCGATTCGGAATGAGTTTGTTAACAAGACTTGATCAACCTTGTTAGTGGATTCCTTTTGGTAAGCATGAGATGGATGAAGTTAGAAAGCACAACTTTCTGTACCCTTTTTTACTTTCTATTATTTATATTAAATAAAGCAAAAATAGTATTTTTTGTCTATTTTCTGAATTATCCATGTAATGAAAAATACCCCGAAAATAAAAGTTCTCCAAATGCCGTGAAAATTTAATATGATTTTTTCTAGAATATTTGAGAATATCTGGCACTGAGAACACACCAAAGGGACCCACCACGTGCCCGCGCGGGTGGAGGGCGCGCCCCCTGCCTCGTGGACCCCACGTGGGTCCCCTCCACTTATCCTTGCACCCACACACTTCGTCTTGCTCTAGAAAAAAATCACCCACCACCTCAAACCCGAGTTCTTGCTCATCTTGCTGCCATTTTCGATCTCCTTGCTCAAAGCTCCATTCACAAAACTACTTTGGGGGATTGTTCTTCGGTATGTGACTCCTCCAATGGTCCAATTAGTTTTTGTTCTAGTGCTTTATTTATTGCAAATTTTTGCTGCTTAGGTGACCCTGTTCTTGAGCTTGCATGTCAAATTTATGTGGTCAAAAGTAGTTTTAATGCATGATATGGCCTCTAGGCACTTGTAGGAGTAGTTGCTACCAATTTTGTTGAGTTTGGTTCACTTTATTTTTGAGTTACTAAAAATTTCAGAAATTTTTCAGAGGAAGAAATATGTTTAGGAAAATGTACCAAGGTGGTTCCTCAAGGAAGCAAGGACCAAGGCCCGCAATACGCGAGCCGGACAATGAACTACCAAGGGAGGCTCAAGTGCGGCCTTGTGAATGGCCGTCAGAGGATTTCGTGGTTCGGGCAGGCATCAAGGAAGAATTTGATGCATATGTGCGTTACGCTGATCTTGAGAGCTTCGAGTCAGATAAGTGTCGTCAGACCTCTATTTAACTGATTCATTTGTGAGAAGGTTTAAATTTACATCATCACGCAATTCCCAAACTGTCCTGTTTGATCTTTATGATAAATCTTATACCATGGACTCAGAAGATTTTAATACTGCATGTAAACTCCCTCAGTGGGGTAGTGCCAGTGAGCCTCGCAAATCTGAATATAAAGACTTTCTTGCTAGTATAACTGTGGGGGAATCTAGGGAGATCACGCAAGCTACCATAGGGAGCATTCATTTCCCCGCCATACATTATTTTGCTCTCTTCATAGGTAGATGCATTAATGGTAAGGATGAAGCATGTCACATATGTGTTCCCGACCTAAGTGTTCTCAAGAGTGATGTATTAGGAGATAGACAATATAACTTGGGGGCCATTGTTGCACGTAGGTTGCGTAATAATAGTATTAATGGAGATTTCTTTGGTGGAATTTACGCAACCCGTTTAGCTGATTTTCTTGAGATACCCATACATGGAGATGATATTGAGTTGCCTCCTGCTTATTTAGATTATAATGCTATGGTTCGTCATCAGTTTGTTGAGAGGAACAATCAGTCCCTCCAGTACCGACTAATCTTTGACAGATGACGTAGACTTTTAGGCAAAAGGGAGATATGTTATAACCAGGGAGGAGGCGAACGAGTACGAGAGGAGGGCGGAGGCAGCTCGCCTCCAAGCCACAGCTCATGAGGAAATTGCCGCTGCATCTCAGTACGACCCCAGCTATAGTTTTGATTCATGGGCATAGACCAACTTAGGCCAAAAGCCTAAGCTTGGGGGAGTACGTATTTCTCACCGACATTACATTTATGTTCACACACTCATGCCAGTTGTCGGTGCTCATACTTTTTCATTGTATCATCCATGCTAGTTTATTTTCTTTTTAAGCTTTCTTCTTGTGTGTTTGAAAAACCTTAAGAAAAAACAAAAAAAATAGGTGTAGCTTTTAGCTAGTTTACTTTCCATGCCTGTAGTAGTAGTAGTAATAACTAAAAGAAAACCCAAAAAGATTTCTCGTTCTTCTTTTGCTTGTTGGGAGCTTTCCCGTGTAAATAGTTTTATTTCCTTTCTTTTCCTTGGGGGTCGAGAGGAGAAGACCATGATGAAAATGTTGAGTGGCTCTCATATGCATTATTGTTGATCTAACAAAGAGCCCATATTACCTTGTCTTCTCCTGTATATTGAATGCTTGCACATTCCAGCTTAGTCCAATGCACATGCACTATTATTATTATCCACACTATATGGTTGTGCAAGTGGAAGGCAATAATGACGATATATGATGAACTGATTGAGATGAGACAAGCTGGTATGAACTCGACCTCTCTTGTTTTTGTAAATATGATTAGTTCTGAAGGAAATATGCCCTAGAGGCAATAATAAAGTTATTATTTATTTCCTCATATCATGATAAATGTTTATTATTCATGCTAGAATTGTATTAACCGGAAACATAATACATGTGTGAATACATAGACAAACATAGTGTCACTAGTATGCCTCTACTTGACTAGCTCGTTGATCAAAGATGGTTGAGTTTCCTAGCCATAGACATGAGTTGTCATTTGATAAACGAGATCACATCATTGGAGAATGATGTGATTGACATGACCCATCCGTTAGCTTAGCACTTTGATCGTTTAGTTTATTGCTATTGCTTTCTTCATAACTTATACATGTTCCTATGACTATGAGATTATGCAACTCCCGATTACCAGAGGAACACTTTGTGTGCTGCCAAACGTCACAACGTAACTGGGTGATTATAAAGGTGCTCTACAGGTGTCTCCGATGGTACTTGTTGAGTTGGC
>NW_024114762.1:0-20221 GCF_003073215.2 Triticum urartu | reverse complement strand
GGAGTGACTCTTTGTTGCATGTTGAGGGATAGTTATGTGATCCAATTATGTTATTATTGTTGAGGGAACTTGCACTAGTGAAAGTATGAACCCTAGGCCTTGTTTCAACGCATTGCAATACCGTTTACGCTCACTTTTATCATTAGTTACCTTGCTGTTTTTATATTTTCAGATTACAAAAACCTTTATCTACCATCCATATACCACTTGTATCACCATCTCTTCGCCGAACTAGTGCACCTATACAATTTACCATTGTATTGGGTGTGTTGGGGACACAAGAGACTCTTTGTTATTTGGTTGCAGGGTTGCTTGAGAGAGACCATCTTCATCCTACGCCTCCTACGGATTGATAAACCTTAGGACATCCACTTGAAGGAAATTTGCTACTGTCCTAGAAACCTCTGCACTTGGAGGCCCAACAACGTCTATAAGAAGAAGGTTGTGTAGTAGACATCAGTCCTGGTTGGTGCCACAAACCGGTACCTATGCCCTGGGTATATAAGAAAATACTTAGCAGTTTCGACAAAATCCATCACTTTCTTCTCCCCCGATGCCCCTGCTCCTCCTCGCCTTCGCTGCCCGACGCCCCTGCTCCACCTTGTCGTCGCCGCCGCCACCAACGCCGTCAGGCTGCTCAACGTCACCGTCGCCGCCGCCACCGACGCCGTCGGGCTGCTCAATGTCGCCGCCGCCGCCGCTGACGCCCTCTGCCCCGACGACTGCGTCGACCCTCGCGCCCCTGCCGGCCCCGACGCGCCGCCCACCGTGCCCCGCCGCCCCCTGTGAGCCCTAGCCTGCTCCCGCACCCGTCCCCTGTCCCACGCCCCTGCCCTGCCCCGTCGGCGCCAGCGTCGGCCCCTCCGCCGTGCTATTAGATTTTTAGATGTTTTTAGATGTTTTTAGATTATTTTAGTTTATGTTTAGTTTAGTTTTAAGATTAGGAAAATTTCAGATGTGTAGTTATATTTATTTAGATGTGTAGTTAATTTAGATGTTGTAATTTGTTCATAAAAATTGTGCACTTTTGTATAGAAACTTTATTTTTTTCATATGTACGAAAATGTAGAGTGAAAACGAAAACAAACATATAAGAGAAAACAAAGGAAAAAAATGAAGAACGAAAAGAAAACGGCCCGGCCCGGCCACCACCGCATTTGCATAAAGTGTTTCCACCGAGTCCACGTCGCACCATCGAGCACCCGTGGCGAAGCAAGTCTTTTTTAAGGTAGTTCTTTGTTAAAGTGGAAATCTATTTTAAGACGCGTTTTTTTGAGCAAGTCTTTTTTTAAGATGCGTTTAAAGTTCGGTTGAACATAGATATGATATAAGTACTTCGGTACATGCAATCATTCTTTTACCCAAGTCACTTGGGGGCTCTTAAATTTATATGAGCCGTTCTTCTTCTTAGTCGTTGCAAAGTTTTATTATTATTATTATTATTATTATTATTATTATTATTATTATTATCTATCACTCCTTTTTTCGACAGGAGCGTGTGGTCACTAGCCGGGGAGCCTAATTTCTCTCTCAAAGCCGCTAGAGTTTAGTTTGCTAAACTGGCCTAATGAGAAGTACTCCGCCCTCGAGATAGGAGGTTGAAGCCGTAGGCTGACCCGCTTGAAGTCTTGAGATAGGATGTATCATGTTAAAGCACAACAGAAGCACTTCTTCTGCTAAGGCCAATTTTCGGATTGGCACCGAACACTTGATCTTGTTCGGACGTCAAGTTTTTACTGAAGTTTTTTGGTTTTCCAAGCTTATGGCACTTTAAAACTATTTGTGTGTTTTCAGCACAAGTCTCGCAGTGCAACGCCGGACACCGACACCTTTAGAGATTCAGTAAAAACGTTCTCGGATATTGCTATATATGCATCGGTTTCAAATTGTGTCTTCGGTCAATAGTTGGGTTGCCCGGCTCCTGTGCTTGCCTCCTACGTTCTGCTTTGTTCGGCTAGATCTGCAAAAGGAGAACCACTGCGATTGTGCTTCCAGCTCACATGGTTAAGCAGCTCAGTTGAGAAAGCCGAAAACTGACTGTCACAATAAGCGTAAACTGGTCAGCGATCCGATGACGGTGTTAAATGACAAGCCATTCATAACAATGGCCGAAGTGTTTACGGCTTGACCTCGACTGTTGCCGGACACTACAGGGGGCTATTAACTGGCCTCCCAAACTAAATCCTCGATATTTTTCTCTTACATTGGAGCTGAGGTTTCATGATCATGCTTAGCATGACAACCCAAAGAAAGGAACCGATAGCGGGACTATTTTCTTTGGAAGACATTTCTTCTGTTAAACAGTAATATAACATATCTCTCTGCGTACCTTTGTTTATAAAACCGTATGGCCAGATTTCCTTGTTTGTCGTAAATCTTTGCCTTCATAAAGGCTTTATAAAGTAAGACAAACACTCCTCGGCTACTGGCCGAGGAGGTGGAAGCCGATGGTCGGTCAACAAAGTTTTGTACAATACGGATCCGAGCATTAAATGATGTAAAGTACTTGGATACATAGAGTCATTACACATAATTTGTGATTTTACTATGGATATCAATCCTTAATTCGGCCACCCGTGCCTGCATTAAGGCTCGGGGGCTACTGTGCTTCGGGCTTATTATTTACAAATATTAAAGGGGCACATCGATCCCCTGATCTGGTGTTGCCACCCGACCAGTGTCTCGGGGGCTACTGCATTGCCTGTCCAATGCAGAAAATTTTATGTGCAATATAGTTTCCGAGGAGATTTTGATCCTCAGGTTGGTCGGCCGCACCCAACCTGAGTCTCGAGGACTGAGCACGCCGCTTTTTGTATCCCGAAGTATTCTGCTGAGCTAGGACTTGATCCTCAGGCCAATTTTGCAAATCAACCTGAGTCTCAGCGGCTATTGGGATCAGCGGTCTTACGTCATTCTTCAAGTGCATCTCGGGTTTTAGACCGATACACACCTTGAGGGCTACTGGCTATATATCTCGGCAGAGAATAAATTGCACCAACAAAATATATTGACAAAAAATCAGCCCACATTCGGGGTAGTGCACCACCTCAGAAGCAGTCCGGCATAAAGCTAGGGCACTAGTGGCTGGCTACATAGAGGGCATTTCCAGCATTAAGCTCGACTAAACTCCTTCAAACTTCTTTGAACCAAGGTGATTTACGACACCTCGGATACAGTCCGGCGTTGGAGCTCGGATACAGTCCGGTGTTGGAGCTCGGATACATAGTCCAGCGATTGGAGCTCGGAAGCGGTCCAGTGTTGGTGCTCGGCTGCAAAAGATACCTCGAATGCAGTCCGGCGTTGGAGCTCGGATGCAAGAGGACGCTGCCGCCCGGGAACAACTTCAAACTTGTGGTGTGGCATAAAAATAACAAGGCATTGATAAGGGCCAGAAACTTAAAGGGGCTCCTTGGATACCCGATGTGTAAACTCGTCGAATGCATTTCGGCAATTCTCAAGATCGAAGATGAGAAGATTTGTTGAACCAGTTTTCAAGACTGATGACCGAAGATGAAGAACGGTTCGGAAGAATCGAGGAGCGTCGCTAACTAGAAGACCGGTTCAGGGGCTACTGACGGTATCCTGGACTAGGGGGTACTCACCACGTCATCTCCCGCTCTGTTAGATTGGGCCGAGGACCCCCATGGCCGTATACTCATGGGCTAGTTCGGACAGCTGCCGCATACAAGGAAGATTCCACAAGACTTGGCAATCAAGACAAGGACTCCTCCGCACCGGCGTATTCGGCTAGGACTCTTGTTATCCTAGGCCTCTGGTGCATTATATAAACCGAGGCCAGGCTAGTCGATAGATTATATACAACAATCATACCATAGGCTAGCTTTTAGGGCTTAGCCTCTCTGATCTCGTGGTAGATCAACTCTTGTAATACCCATATCATCAATATCAATCAAGCAGGACGTAGGGTTTTACCTCCATCAAGAGGGCCCGAACCTGGGTAAAACATTGTGTTCCCTGCCTCCTGTTACCATCCGCCTTAGACGCACAGTTCGGGACCCTCTACCCGAGATCCGCCAGTTTTGACACCGACACTCACCATGGTGGTGCCGGCAACGAGATCGACGCGGGCGATCGAGAGCGGTGAAGACGAGGACGGGGCGTGATGGACCGCTAAAACTAGACAAATCTCAGAAAAACTGGAGCTCCGAGGTCGAGCTTCGAGAGGAGAAAGCTTAACTAATGTGGCTCGGGCATTTCATCGAACACCTCACATGCATCAGAGGTGAGCTAGAGCACCCAAATGCCCTTCCTCGCCGGCCAGCAAAAAACAGAGCACTGTGGAGTGCTCTGCTCGCCGGCGGTGGGGTATATATAGGAAACTCATTGGTCCCAGTTCTTGGCTGGAACCGGGACTAAAGCCCAGCCTTCTGTCCCGGTTCGAGCCAAGAACCGGGACTTATGTTTGTGGGCCAGGAGCGAGGCCCATTGGTCCCAATTCGTGCCAAGAACCGGGACAAATGGGCCCAGACGAACCGAGACCAATGCCCACAAGGCCCCAGCCGACCCCCTAGGCTCACGAACCGGGACGAATGCATCCATTGGTCCCGGTTCGTGGCAGAACCGGGACTAATGGGCTGGCCAGGCCTGAACGAAAGCCCCTTTTTCTACTAGCGACCATCGCACGGGGTCAGGTGACTACTTCAAAGCCCGGCCGTTGTGGGCCAAAGCTGAGAATGACCTGCTTGATAAAGGGGTCGAACCAGAGACATTGAACTGGCCAGACCGTTGCCGGACTTGGTTCTTCGGGGTTGGCGGAACCTTAGACCCTGTATCAGGGAAGTGTCGTTGGACGAACGAGCAAATGCGAATACCCGTCACGAAGCTTCAATAGTATATCGATGCAGCGCAGCAAGGGACGTTCGTTCCAGACAGAGAGAACGACAAGCTCACAATGGCCCTCGGGAATCCTGAGCACCCTAGATGGACAAGAGGCACGCCAGGCTCCGTTCCATGGAAGGCTGGGTTTCCGGACGCAGGCGGTTACAAATTCCAGGAGAGGAGGAAGAAAGTGGAGCATATCCAAATTCAGGCGCTGCACGCAAGGGTACAAGCCATAGAGCAACGATAAGCAGATCGAAACAAGCGACCCGCCGAAGCATCCCCCGAAGCTACCCCGCCATCTCAGCGGAGAAGCAGCGTGGCTTCCACCGAGCTGCAGCAGCTGGAGCCTGTCTTCACGGCTCCTGCTAGCTACCCCGTGGACCTAATCGCGGATTCTCAAAATTGCCACATTATGACGCAATGGATGAAAATGAAAGTCAAGGCGGCTGTTGGCTCTATTGCACCCCCTGAACCTGGCACAAATTTTCACTGTCGGCCTATTCCAGAAGGATATGCTAGGGTGATGGTGGATGAAATAACAGATGGATTTGAGGACCTCGAGCTTGACCACCCTACGGGTGAAGGGGAGACTCGGCTGGGTTCTTGTCCGTTGGCTCCATGCCTATGGCGGAAGGAGCTCATCAACCTTCCAAACTGGACGCCTCCGCCTCCTCCTCCTCCTCCAGCGAGTCAGGGTACTCTGCCTCATCCTCCTCCTCGGCCTCCTCCTCCAGCGAGTGATCAGGGCACTCAGCCTCCTTCTCCGGTGCGTCGGGGTAGTCTGCCTCCTTCTCCGCCTCCGCCGGCGCACCCGAGCAGCCAGCCTACTCCTTCTCCGCCTCGTCAGCAAGGGCGGGAGAGACCTGCTGCCGCTCCGGCTGCTCCGACGCGTCAAAGTCCTCCTCCTGCACCTCGCAAGCAAGGAAAGAAGACAGCCGCAACCGCTCCGTCTGCTCCGGCGTCTAGCAGTACAGTCAGAGGCGGGAGGCAATACAGATTCGGTCCTTCTCTGAAGACTCCAGAGAAGTTACCATACGAGAGGACCCCGGAGGAAAATGAGAAGATCGTCCGAGATGAAGTGAGGAACTTCTTTGAAGGGGTGAAAGCAAAGAAACATCCACCTCCGGAGGAGAAGATAGATTCGGTGAAAGCGAAGCGCACTGTGGAACCCCTGAAGAAACCACCAAAGTCTCCGCCGAAAGGCAACTATGAGCGCATTATTCAAAGGTCATTTATCGAAGCGGAGCGGACGGGAAGTATGATGACCCACAAGCATAGGGGATCTATCGTAGTCCTTCCGATAAGTAAGAGTGTCGAACCCAACGAGGAGCAGAAGGAAATGATAAGCGGTTTCCAGCAAGGTATCTCTGCAAGTACTGAAATAAGTGGCAACAGATAGTTTTGTGATAGGATAATTTGTAACGAGCAACAAGTAACAAAAGTAAATAAAGTGTAGCAAGGTGGCCCAATCCTTTTGTAGAAAAGGACAAGCCTGGACAAACTCTTATATGATGTAAAGCGCTCCCGAGGACACATGGGAATATCGTCAAGCTAGTTTTCATCACGTTCATATGATTCACGTTCAATACTTTGATAATTTGGTATGTGGGTGGACCGGTGCTTGGGTGCTGCCCTTACTTGGATAAGCATCCCACTTATGATTAACCTCTATTGCAAGCATCCGCAACTACAACAAAAGTATTAAGGTAAACCTAACCATAGCATGAAACATATGGATCCAAATTAAGCCCTCACGAAGCAACGCATAAACTAGGGATTAAGCTTCTGTCACTCTAGCAACCCATCATCTACTTATTACTTCCCAATGCCTTCCTCTAGGCCCAAATAATGGTGAAGTGTCATGTAGTCAACGTTCACATAACACCACTAGAGGAGAGACAACATACATCTTATCAAAATATCGAATGGATACCAAATTCACATGACTACTAATAGCAAGACTTCTCCCATGTCCTCAGGAACAAAAGTAACTACTCACAAAGCATAAACATGTTCATAATCAGAGGGGTATTAATATGCATATAGGATCTGAACATATGATCTTCCACCAATTAAACCAACTAGCATCAACTACAAGGAGTAATTAACACTACTAGCAACCTACTAGCACCAATCCCGGACTTAGAGACAAGAATTGGATACAAGAGATGAACTAGGGTTTTGAGATGAGATGGTGCTGATGAAGATGTTGATGGAGATTGCCCTCTCCCGATGAGAGGAGCGTTGGTGAGGACGATGGCGATGATTTCCCCCTCCGGGAGGGAAGTTTCCCCGGCAGAACAGCTTCGCGTGAGCCCTAGATTGGTTCCGCCAAGGTTCCGCCTCGTGGCGGCGGAGTTTCGTCCGAGAAGATGGCTTCTGATTTTTTTCCCATCGAAAGACTCCATATAGCAGAAGATGGCCACCGGAGGGCCACCAGGGAGCCCACGAGGTAGGGGGGCGCGCCCAGGGGGGTAGGGCGCGCCCCCCACCCTCGTGGGCAAGGTGTGGCCCCCCTGATGAGGTTCTTGCTCTTAGTATTTTTTATATATTTTGAAAACATCTTCCGTGAAGTTTCAGGACTTTTGGAGCTGTGCAGAATAGGTCTCTAATATTTGCTCCTTTTCCAGCCTAGAATCCCAGCTGCCGGCCTTCTCCCTCTTTATGTAAACCTTGTAAAATAAGAGAGAATAGGCATAAGTATTGTGACATAATGTGTAATAACAGCCCATAATGCAATGAATATTGGTATAAAAGCATGATGCAAAATGGACATATCAACTCCCCCAAGCTTAGACCTCGCTTGTCCTCAAGCGAAAAGCCAAAATCAAAAAATATGTCCACATGTTTAGAGATAGAGGTGTCGATAAAAATAAAATACGGACATGAGGACATTATGATCATTCTTAGAACAGCAACTTATATAATTCTTGTCATATGATCTCTAATGCTAGAGTAATAATTCAATCACAATATGAAGTATGAATCATAAACTTCATTGAAAACTAACAAACTATAGTCTCAGTCATTGAAGCAATTGCAATTTATCATAACATAGGAAAGAGTCAATGTATAAGAGCTTTTTAGCAAGTCCACAGACTCAACTATCATATAATCTTTCACAATTGCTGACACTCACGCAATACTTATGGGTATGGAGTTTTAATCGGACACAGAGAAAGATAGGGGCTTATAGTTTTGCCTCCCAACGTTTTACCTCAAGGGTAATGTCAACAGTAATAGTTCATGAAAACTCACATCCAATTAGCCATATATACCAGGATCTTTCCAACATATTGTGCTTGCCAAAGGATAAAATGTAAAAAGGAAGGGTGAAGATCACCATGACTCTTATGCAATGTAGGAGATAAAAGTAAAAGATAGGCTCTTCGCAGAGGGAAGCAGAGGTTGTCATGCGCTTTTATGGTTGGATGAACAAAATATGAATGCGAAAGAACATCACTTTATAATGCCACTTGTGATATGGACCTTTATTATGCAGTCTGTCGCTTTTATTACTTCCATATCACACGATCGTATAAAGCTTATTTCCTCCACACCAATCAATCATACATATTTAAAGAGCAATTTTTATTGCTTTGCACCGATGACAACTTACTTGATGGATCTTACTCAATCCATAGGTAGATATGGTGGACTCTTATGGCAAGACTGGTTTAAGGGTATTTGGAAGCACAAGTAGTATCTCTACTTGGTGCAATGAATTTGGCTAGCATGAAGGGGAAAGCAAGCTCATCATGTTGGAAGATCCAAGACAATATAATTTATCCCAGATGCAAGAAAACATAACCCATTAAGTTGTCTTTCTTGTCCAATGTCAACTCTTTAGCATGTCATATTTTAATGAGTGCTCACAATCATAAAAGATGTCAAAGATAGTATATTTATATGTGAAGACCCCTCTTTCTTTATTACTTCCTATTAATTGCAACAATGACCAAAACTGTGTTTGTCAACCCTCAATAACTTTTATTCATCATACTTTTTCTATGTGAGCTCATTACTCTCCATAAGACTCACATGATCTCTTTGTTTCTTTTTATTTCTTTCTCTTTTCTTTTATTCACTTAGGATCATGGCAAAATAATCAAGCCCTTGACTCAACACTAATCTTTATTATATAGCTCACGGACTCGATTACATAGAAGGATAACAAAGCAAAACTCACAACTAGATCATACTAAGAACTTTTATTCTACTAGATCAATATATTACCAAAAGGATCGAACTAAGAAAACGGTAAAGATAAAAGTGATGGTGATACGATACCGGGGCACTCCCCCAAGCTTGGCAGTTGCCAAGTGGAGTGCCCATAGCCAAGTACTCAATTCTTCTTTGTTGATGGAGATGGTGGTGATTTTGTTGATGGCGTAGGGGCTTGTCGTCCTTCTTCCAAGGCATAGGCTCACCATCATAGAAAGATGACCGAGTCTCCGGGATCCTCAAATCTGCAGCCAAACTCATCCTTTTGAATCTATATTCATACTCACAGTTTTGGTTTTGCAGGTCATAAATTTGAGCTTGGAGGTGCTCAATTTTCTCGTGAAGCTTGAAGATGGTCTCCCCGATGTTGTTGGCATCCAGCTTGTGTTTGTTGGTGAATTCTGCGATCATCATGTGGTTGGAGTTGAGTCCACACTCCACAATCCCCTGACACTTGAAAACTTGTTGCTCCATTGCTTCGAGCCTCGTCTCCACGCTTCTGGTCCCCTTCGGTCCCTCAGCATCACGGATGTGCAGCAACCCATCACGCATCTCAATGGTTTGAGGGTGTCGCTGCACCTCCGCGAGGTAAGGGTTGATGACCTTCTCAAAGAACTTGTCCATGGGAGCACCTGGAGACGCCATGATAATCTAGATCTATTAGAAAAATAGCTCGAAACAAAGACAGGAGATTTTTGCGTGATACGGGAGTCAAAACCCCCGGGAGATTATATAATGAATTTTTACCGACCAAAATACGTGTCGTGTATGAAAACGGAGTCCGAAGAGCACACGAGGTGCCCACGAGGCAGGGGGGCGCGCCCAGTAGGGTAGGGCGCGCCCTCCACTCTCGTGGAGCCCTCGTGTCCTTCCCGTACTGCTGCTTATTTTTCTATTTTTCTAAATATTCCAAAACGGAGAAATATTGCCTTAAAAACTGTTTTGGAGTCGGTTTACTTACCGTACCACATACCTATTCCTTTTCGGAGTCTGAAATGTTTCGGAAAGTGTCCCTTATGTATTCCTCTGGGGTTACAGTTTCAATAACATTGGTTTCAACATTTATGGGATTACCTGAGATATAATGTTTGATTCTTTGACCATTCACCGCCTTCGGATTTGTGCCTTCGAAGTTGTTGATTTTTATGGCACCGGAACGGTAGACCTCTTCGATAACGTAAGGACCTTCCCATTTAGAGTGAAGTTTTCCTGCAAAAAATCTTAAATGAGAGTTGTATAGCAATACATAATCACCTACATTAAACTCATGCTTTTGTAACCTTTTGTCATGCCATCTTTTAACTTTTTCTTTAAACAACTTGGCATTTTCGTAGGCTTGGGTTCTCCATTCATCAAGTGAGCCAATATCAAATAACCTCTTCTCACCAGCAAGTTTAAAATCATAATTAAGTTCTTTAATAGCCCAATAAGCCTTGTGTTCTAGTTCGAGAGGTAGGTGACATGCTTTTCCATAGACCATTTTATACGGAGACATACCCATAGGATTTTTATATGCAGTTCTATAGGCCCATAATGCATCATCAAGTTTCTTGGGCCAATTCTTTCTAAACCTATTAACAGTCTTTTGAAAAATTAATTTGAGTTCTCTATTACTCAATTCTACTTGACCACTAGACTGAGGGTGATAAGGAGATGCAATTCTATGATTAACATCATATTTAGCAAGCATTTTACGGAAAGCACCATGAATAAAATGTGAACCACCATCAGTCATTAAATATCTAGGGACTCCAATCTTGGGAAAATAACTTCTTTAAGCATTTTAATAGAAGTGTTATGATCAGCACTACTAGTTGGAATAGCTTCTACCCACTTAGTAACGTAATCAACATCAACTAAAATATGTGTATAACCATTAGAGGAGGGAAAAGGTCTCATATAGTCAAAGCCCCAAACATCAAATTGTTCAATAACAAGTGACTAATTCATAGGCATTTCTTGACGTCTACTAATATTACCAATTCTTTCACATTCATCACAAGATAAGACAAACTTACGGGCATCCTTGAAGAGAGTAGGCCAATAAAAACCAGATTGCAGTACCTTATGTGCAGTTCTATCTCCAGTATGGTGTCCTCCATAAGCTTCGGAGTGACACTTGCGTAGGATCTGTTCCTGTTCATGCTCAGGTACACAATGTCTAATAACACCATCTACTCCTTCTTTATAAAGATGTGGGTCATCCCAAAAGTAATGCCTCAAATCATAGAAGAACCTTTTCTTTTGCTAGTATGTGAAACTAGGTGGTATAAACTTAGCAACAATGTAATTAGCATAATCAGCATACCATGGAGCAGTATGAGAAGCATTTATGACATTTAATTGCTCATCAGGAAAGCTATCATCAATAGGTAGTGGGTCATCAAGCACATTTTCTAACCTAGACAAGTTGTCTGCAACGGGGTTCTCAACTCCTTTTGTATCAACAATATGCAAATCAAATTCTTGTAGCAAGAGAACCCATCTAATAAGTCTAGGTTTAGCATCTTTCTTTTCCATAAGATATTTAATAGCAGCATGAACAGTTTGAATAGTTACTTTAGAATCTACAATATAAGGTCTAAACTTATCACAAGCAAATACAACTGCTAAGAATTCTTTTTCAGTAGTGGCGTAATTTCTTTGAGCATTGTCTAGAGTTTTACTAGCATATTGAATAACATTTAGTTTCTTATCAACTCTTTGTCCTAGAACATCACCTACAGCATAATCACTAGCATCACACATAATTTCAAAGGGTAAATTCCAATCAGGTGGCTGAACAATAGGTGCAGAGATCAATGCTTTCTTAAGTATTTCAAATGCTTCTACACAATCATCATCAAAGACAAATGGTATATCTTTTTGTAATAAATTAGTCAGAGGACGAGAGATTTTTGAGAAGTCTTTAATGAACCTCCTATAAAAATCGGCATGACCAAGGAAACTTCTTATACCTTTGATGTCCTTGGGACATGGCATCTTTTCAATAGCATCAACCTTGGCTTTATCAACTTCAATACCTCTTTCAGAAACTTTATGCCCCAAGACAATACCTTCATTAACCATAACGTGGCACTTTTCCCAATTCAAGACAAGATTAGTTTCTTCACATCTCTGCAAAACGCGATCAAGGTTGCTCAAGCAATCATCAAAAGAAGATCCATAGACGGAAAAGTCGTCCATGAAAACCTCACAAATCTTTTCACAAAAGTCAGAGAATATAGCCATCATGCATATTTCAAAGGTAGCAGGTGCATTACATAAACCAAAAGGCATACGTCTATAAGCAAAAGTACCAAAAGGGCATGTAAAAGTAGTCTTTGATTGATCTTTGGCTGACACAGGTATTTGAGAGAAACCAGAATAACCATCTAGAAAGCAAAAATGTGTATGTTTGGACAATCTTTCTAGCATTTGATTGATAAAAGGTAAGGGTTAATGATCTTTTTAGTAGCCTTATTTAGTTTGGGGAAATCAATTACCATCCTATAACCTGTAATAATTCTTTGAGGAATCAATTCATCTTTATCATTAGGAACAACAGTAATACCTCCCTTCTTAGGGACACAATGGACAGGGCTTACCCACTGACTATCAGCAACGGGACAAATTATACCTGCCTCAAGGAGCTTTAGTATCTCCTTTCTTACCACTTCTTTCATTTTAGGATTCAGCCGGTGTTGATGATCACGAACTGGTTTAGCATCTTCTTCCAAATTAATTTTATGTTGACATAGAGTGGGACTAAAGCCCTTAAGATCATCAAGAGTATACCCAATAGCAGCACGGTGCTTCTTCAGAGTTTTCAATAATCTCTCTTCATCATGCTCTGAAAGGTTAGCACTAATAATAACAGGATATATCTTTTTCTCATCAAAATAAGCATATTTAAGAGTATCAGGTAACGGCTTAAGCTCAAACACGGGATCACCCTTGGGTGGAGGAGGATCCCCTAGGATTTCAACAGGTAAATTGTTTTTCAGAATATGTTCCTGTTTAAAGAATACTTCATCTAATTCCCTTCTTTCATTCATAAACATATCATTTTCATGGTCTAGCAAATATTGTTCTAAAGGATCACTAGGAGGTACGGCAATAGAAACAAGACCAATAATTTCATCCTTACTAGGTAATTCTTCTTCACGGTGTTGTCTACTAAATTTAGCTAAATTAAATTCATGAGCCATATCATCTAAACCGATAGTAACAACATCTCTTTTGCAATCTATGGTAGCATTAATAGTATTTAAGAAGGGTCTACCAAATATAATGGGACAAAAGCTATCTTGTGGGGAACCAAGAACAAGAAAATCAGCAGGGTATTTAGTTTTCCCACACAAGACTTCAACATCTCTAACAATTCCCATTGGTGAAATAGTATCTCTATTGGCAAGTTTAATTGTGACATCAAAATCTTCCATCTCAGCAGGTGCAATATCATGCATAACTTCTTGGTATGAAGAATAAGGTATTGCACTAGCACTAGAACCCATATCACATAAGCCATGATAACAATGATCTTCTATTTTAACAGAAATAACAAGCATGCCTACCACAGTCTAGGTTTATCTTTATCACGGGGTTTAGCAATTCTAGCAGTTTCATCACAGAAATAAATAACATGCCCATCTATATTATCAGACAAGAGATCTTTAACAATAGCAATATTGGGTTCAACTTTAACTTGCTCAGGAGGTGTATATGTTTTAATATTGCTTTTATGAACTACAGTTGAAGCTTTAGCGTGATCCTTTATCCTAACAGGGAAAGGTGGTTTCTCAACGTAAGAAGTAGGAACAATAGGATCATTATAAGTGATAGTCTTTTCTTCAACTTTAATAGGTGCAACTACTTTTACTTCTATGGGAGGATGATATTTAAATCACTTCTCCTTGGGGAGATCAACATAGGTAGCAAAAGATTCACAGAAAGAAGCTACTATCTCAGAGTCAAGTCCATATTTAGTGCTAAATTTATGAAAAATATCGGTATCCATAAAAGATTTAACACAATCAAAACTAGGTGTCATACCTGACTCCTTACCATTGTCCAGGTCCCAATCTTCAGAATTGCGTTTAATTCTTTCCAATAAATCCCATTTGAATTCAATAGTCTTCATCAAAAAAGAGCCAACACAAGAAGTATCAAGCATGGTGCGATTGTTACCAGAAATCCGAGCATAAAATTTTTGAATAATCATTTCTCTTGAGAGCTCATGATTGGGGCATGAATATAACATTGATTTAAGCCTCCCCCAAGCTTAAGCGATGCTTTCTCCTTCGCGAGGCCAAAAGTTATATATATAATTGCGATCACGATGAACAAGATGCATAGGATAAAACTTTTGATGAAATTCCAATTTCAATTGTTTCTAATTCGAAGACCTCATATCATCACATAGCCTATACCATGTCGATGCATCTCCCCTCAAAGATAAAGGGAAGACCTTCTTCTTAACAACATCTCCGGGTACACCTGCAAGCTTAAATAATCCACAAACTTCATCCACATATATCAGGTGTTCATCAGGATGTTTTGTTCCATCTCCTAAAAAAGGATTAGCTAGCAGTTTTTCTATCATACCCGCAGGAACTTCAAAGCAAGCATTTTCATTTTCATTTTCATTTTCAGTAGGTTCAGTAGGTTGAGGAGAAACTCTTTGCTCTACTGATGGGGGTGAAGATACCCCGAACAAGCCCCTTACAGGATTACTTTCCATGGTAATAAGTGACAGTAAATTTCAGCACACTATATAAATTTTTCCTTACCAAATTCCACCTACCAAAGGCGCTTCACTCCCCGGCAACGGTGCCAGAAAAGAGTCTCGATGACCCACAAGTATAGGGGATCTATCATAGTCTTTTCGATAAGTAAGAGTGTCGAACCCAACGAGGAGCAGAAGGAAATGATAAGCGGTTTCCAGCAAGGTATTCTCTGCAAGTACTGAAATAAGTGGTAACAGATAGTTTTGTGATAGGATAATTTGTAATGAGCAACAACTAACAAAAGTAAATAAAGTGTAGCAAGGTGTCCCAATCCTTTTGTAGCAAAGGACAAGCCTGGACAAACTCTTATATGATGTAAAGCGCTCCCGAGGACACATGGGAATATCGTCAAGCTAGTTTTCATCACGTTCATATGATTCACGTTCAATACTTTGATAATTTGGTATGTGGGTGGACCGGTGCTTGGGTGCTGCCCTTACTTGGATAAGCATCCCACTTATGATTAACCTCTATTGCAAGCATCCGCAACTAGAACAAAAGTATTAAGGTAAACCTAACCATAGCATGAAACATATGGATCCAAATTAAGCCCTCACGAAGCAACGCATAAACTAGGGATTAAGCTTCTGTCACTCTAGCAACCCATCATCTACTTATTACTTCCCAATGCCTTCCTCTAGGCCCAAATAATGGTGAAGTGTCATGTAGTCAACGTTCACATAACACCACTAGAGGAGAGACAACATACATCTTATCAAAATATCGAATGGATACCAAATTCACATGACTACTAATAGCAAGACTTCTCCCATGTCCTCAGGAACAAAAGTAACTACTCACAAAGCATAAACATGTTCATAATCAGAGGGGTATTAATATGCATATATGATCTGAACATATGATCTTCCACCAATTAAACCAACTAGCATCAACTACAAGGAGTAGTTAACACTACTAGCAACCTACTAGCACCAATCCCGGACTTCGAGACAAGAATTGGATACAAGAGATGAACTAGGGTTTTGAGATGAGATGGTGCTGATGAAGATGTTGATGGAGATTGCCCTCTTCCGATGAGAGGAGCGTTGGTGATGACGATGGCGATGATTTCCCCCTCCGGGAGGGAAGTTTCCCCGGCAGAACAGCTCCGCCTGAGCCCTAGATTGGTTCCGCCTCATGGCGGCGAAGTTTCGTCCGAGAAGATGGCTTCTGATTTTTTCCCATTGAAAGACTCCATATAGCAGAAGATGGCCACCGGAGGGCCACCAGGGGGCCCACGAGGTAGGGGGCGCGCCCCCCACCCTTGTGGGCAGGGTGTGACCCCCTTGGTGAGGTTATTGCTCTCAGTATTTTTTATATATATGGAAAACATCTTTCGTGAAGTTTCAGGATTTTTGGAGCTGTGCAGAATATGTTTCTAATATTTGGTCCTTTTCCAGCCCAGAATCCCAGCTGCCGGCAATCTCCCTCTTTATGTAAACCTTGTAAAATAAGAGAGAATGGGCATAAGTATTGTGACATAATATGTAATAACAGCACATAATGCAATGAATATTGGTATAAAAGCATGATGCAAAATGGACGTATCAAAGTACTGTAAATGATCAAAGGTTAGCGGAATGACGAGCTGGGAAAAAATTGCCCAGCTCGGCGAACAAGCGAACCAATCGTATACGGTCTCTTCGATATTGGTCTGGTGCCTGGCAACAACTCAATCAAAAACTCTATGTCTCGATCTGGTGGCATGCATGGTAGTTCCTCCGGGAATATGTATGGATAATCCTTCATGATGGGCACTTACTCCTATACAACTCCCGAGAGTGAATATACTTGAGTCCTCCTTGGCGCATGCCTAGACACATACTTGATTCTTTATCCTTCTCGGGTGGTGAGAAGAATTGACTTACTAGCACAATCGATATTTCCTCCATACATCGATAGCCAATCCATGCCTAGTATCACATCCAATCCTTGTGATTCCATAATAATGAGGTCGGAGGGGAAAACATGCCTACCTATGGTCAATGGCAACTGAAAACATCCTTGGCTAGCCATATACTCCGCTCCTTGTGATCTTACTAACATAGGTGTCTTAAGGGCTATGGTGGGCAACTTAAACTTATCCACAAATCCCCTTGATATGTATGAATGTGATGCACCAGTATCAAAAAGGACAATAGCTGTAAATGACTTAATTAAAAACTTACCAATAACTGCGTCAGGCTGCTCTTCAACTTCCTCCATGTTGACGTGATTCACCTAACCTCTGGTGAATGGATTTGGTTTCTTTCCAGAGCTTCCATTGCCGTCACCATTCTTTGTCTCAGAACAATCATTGGCGTAGTGTCCAGTCTTCTCGCACTTGAAATAAGTAACGTGACTCAGATCCTTCTTGGCGGGTGTCGTGGGGTTGGAACGGCTCTGACTGCTGTTACTTCCATTCCCATTTCCATTCTTGGGGCCACTGTGGTTATGTGAACTTCCTCCATTGTGAGAATGGCCTCCATGGTTATGATGGGTGTGTCCTCCCGAGTACGGGGTAAAACGTGGCTTCTGCTGAGCTCCAGAGTTGTACTTCCCCTGTCCATACTTCCATTTGCGGCTCTCTATCTGCTGCTGCTTGCCTTCAATCATGAGGGCCCTGTCTACCAGCTCCTGATAGTTGGTGAATGTTGCTACCATCAACTGCATACTCAACTCATCATTCAGCCCCTCAAGAAACTTCTCCTGCTTCACGGCATCTGTAGCCACATCATTTGGGGCGTAGCATGCTAACTTGCTGAACTCATCCACGTACTGCGCCACAGTACGATTCCCCTGGCGTAAGTTGCAGAACTCACGCTTCTTCATACTCATGGCTCCGACTGAAACATGTGTGGTGCGGAAAGTTTGTTGAAACTGATCCCAAGTCACATTGGCCACGGGGAAGGTGGCAGTGTAGTTCTCCTACCATGAGGTGATGTCTACTACACAACCTTCTTCTTGTAGACGTTGTTGGGCCTCCAAGTGCAGAGGTTTGTAGGACAGTAGCAAATTTCCCTCAAGTGGATGACCTAAGGTTTATCAATCCGTAGGAGGCGTAGGATGAAGATGGTCTCTCTCAAGCAACCCTGCAACCAAATAACAAAGAGTCTCTTGTGTCTCCAACACACCCAATACAATGGTAATTTGTATAGGTGCACTAGTTCGGCGAAGAGATGGTGATACAAGTGTATATGGATAGTAGATAATAGTTTTTGTAATCTGAAAATAATAAAAACAGCAAGGTAAGCAAGTGATAAAAGTGAGCGTAAACGGTATTGCAATGATAACAAGGCCTAGGGTTCATACTTTCACTAGTGCAAGTTCCCTCAACAATAATAACATAATTGGATCACATAACTATCCCTCAACATGCAACAAAGAGTCACTCCAAAGTCAGTAATAGCGGAGAACAAACGAAGAGATTATGGTAGGGTACGAAACCACCTCAAAGTTATTCTTTCCAATCAATCCGTTGGGGTATTCCTATAAGTGTCACAAACAGCCCTAGAGTTCGTACTAGAATAACACCTTAAGACACAAATCAACCAAAACCCTAATGTCACCTAGATACTCCAATGTCACCTAAAGTATTTGTGGGTATGATTATACGATATGCATCACACAATCTTAGATTCATCTAATCAAACCAACACAAAGTACTTCAAAGAGTGCCCCAAAGATTCTACCGGAGAGTCAAGACGAAAATGTGTGCCAATCCCTATGCATAGGTTTATGGGCGGAACCCGCAAGTTGATCACCAAAACATACATCAAGTGGATCAATAGAATACCCCATTGTCACCACGGGTATCCCACGCAAGACATACATCAAGTGTTCTCAAATCCTTAAAGACTCAATCTGATAAGATAACTTCAAAGGGAAAACTCAATCCATTACAAGAGAGTAGAGGGGGAAGAAACATCATAGGATCCAAATATAATAGCAAAGCTCATGGTACATCAAGATCGTGCCACCTCAAGAACACGAGAGAGAGAGAGAGAGAGAGAGATCAAACACATAGCTACTGGTACAGACCCTCAGCCCCCGAGGGAGAACTTCCCCCTCCTCATCATGGAGAGCACCGGGATGATGAAGATGGCCACCGGAGAAGGATTCCCCCTCCGGCAGGGTGCCGGAACGGGTGTAGATTGGTTTTCGGTAGCTACGGAGGCTTCTGGTGGCGGAACTCCCAATCTATTCTGCTCCCGAAGTTTTTAGGGTATATGTGTATATATAGGAGGAAGAAGTACGTCGGTGGATATCTGGGCTGTCCACAAGGCAGGGGGCGCGCCCAAGGGGGGTGGGCACACCCCCCACCCTCGTGGGCAGCCCAGGACTCTTCTGGTCCAACTCCGATACTCTGTGGGCTTCTTCTGGTCCAAAAATAAGTTCAGTGAAGTTTCAGGTCAATTGAACTCCGTTTGATTTTCCTTTTCTGCGATACTCTAAAACAAGGAAAAAACAGAAACTGGCTCTGGGCTCTAGGTTAATAGGTTAGTCCCAAAAAATCATATAAAATAGCATATAAATGCATATAAAACATCCAAGGTTGATAATATAATAGCATGGAACAATAAAAAATTATAGATACGTTAGAGACGTATCAGCATCCCCAAGCTTAATTTCTGCTCGTCCTCGAGTAGGTAAATGATAAAAACAGAATTTTTGCTGTGGAATGCTACCTAACATATTTATCCATGTGGTTCTCTTTATTGTGGCAAGAATATTCAGATCCATAAGATTCAAGACAAAATTTTAATATTGACATAAAAATAATAATACTTCAAGCATACTAACCAAGAAATTATGTCTTCTCAAAATAACATGGCCAAAGAAATCTATCCCTACAAAATCATATAGTCTGGCTATGCTCCATCTTCACCACACAACGTATTTAAATCATGCACAACCCCGATGAAAATCCAAGCAATTGTTTCATACTTTTGAGGTTCTCAAACTTTTTCAATCTTCACACAATACATGAGCGTGAGCCATGGACATAGCACTATAGGTGGAATAGAATGGTGGTTGTGGAGAAGACAAAAAGGAGAAGATAGTCTCACATCAACTAGGCGTATCAATGGGATATGGAGATGCCCATCAATAGATATCAATGTGAGTGAGTAGGGATTGCCATGCAACGGATGCACTAGAGCTATAAGTGTATGAAAGCTCAACAAAAGAAACTAGTGGGTATGCATCCAACTCGCTTGCTCACGAAGACCTAGGGCATTTTGAGGAAGCCCATCATTGGAATATACAAGCCAAGTTCTATAATGAAAAATTCCCACTAGTATATGAAAGTGACAACATAAGAGACTCTCTATCATGAAGATCATGGTGCTACTTTGAAGCACAAGTGTGGTAAAAGGATAGTAGCATTGCCCCTTCTCTCTTTTTCT
>NW_024114761.1:0-11032 GCF_003073215.2 Triticum urartu | reverse complement strand
GGGTTCGGGAGACATGCAGACATGACCGAGACAACTCTCCGGTCAATAACCAACAGCGGGATCTGGATACCCATGTTGGCTCCCACATGCTCCTCGATGATCTCATCGGATGAACCACGATGTCGAGGATTCAATCAATCCGTATACAATTCCCTTTGTCAATCGGTACGTTACTTGCCCGAGACTCGATCGTCGGTATCCCAATACCTTGTTCAGTCTCGTTACCGGCAAGTCACTTTACTCGAACCGTAATGCATGATCCCGTGATCAACCACTTGATCACATTGAGCTCATTATGATGATGCATTACCGAGTGGGCCCAGAGATACCTCTCCATCATACGGAGTGACAAATCCCAGTCTCGATTCGTGCCAACCCAACAGACACTTTCGGAGATACCTGTAATGTACCTTTATAGTCACCCAGTTACATTGTGATGTTTGGCACACCCAAGGCACTCCTACGGTATCTGGGAGTTGCACAATCTCATGGTCTAAGGAAATGATACTTGACATTCAGAAAAGCTACAGAAAATGAACTACACGATCTTTGAGTTATGCTTAGGATTGGGTCTTGTCCATCACATCATTCTCCTAATGATATGATACCGTTATCAATGACATCCAATGTCCATAGTCAGGAAACCATGACTATCTATTGATCAACGAGCTAGTCAACTAGAGGCTCACTAGGGACATGTTGGTGTCTGTTATTCACACATGTACTACGATTTCCGGATAACACAATTATAGCATGAACAATAGACAATTATCATGAACAAAGAAATATAATAATAACCATTTTATTATTGCCTCTAGGGCATATTTCCAACAGTCTCCCACTTGCACTAGAGTCAATATTCTAGTTACATTGTGATGAATCGAACACCCATGCAGTTCTGGTGTTGATCATGTTTTGCTCTAGGGAGAGGTTTAGTCAACGGATCTGCCACATTCAGGTCCTTTTGTACTTTACAAATCTCTATGTCTCCATTTTGAACACTTTCAGGAATGGAGTTGAAGCGACGCTTGATAAGCCTGGTCTTCCTGTGAAACCTGGGCTCCTTGGCAAGGGCAATAGCTCCAGTGTTGTCACAGAAGAGAATCATCGGGCCCGACGCATTGGGTATGACTCCTAGGTCGGTAATGAACTCCTTTACCCAGACTGCTTCTTGTGCTGCCTCCGAGGCTGCCATGTACTCCGCTTCACATGTAGATCCCGCCACAACGCTTTGCTTGCAACTGCACCAGCTTACTGCCCCACCATTCAAAATATACACGTATCCGGTTTGTGACAGAGTCATCCAGATCTGTGTCGAAGCTAGCATCGACGTAACCCTTTACGACGAGCTCTTCGTCACCTCCATAAACGAGAAACATTTCCTTAGTCCTTTTGAGGTACTTTAGGATATTCTTGACCGATGTCCAGTGTTCCATGCCGGGATTACTTTGGTACCTTCCTACCAAACTTACGGCAAGGTTTACATCAGGTCTGGTACACAGCATAGCATACATGATAGACCCTATGGCCGAGGCATAGGGGACGACACTCATCTTTTCTCTATCTTCTGCCATGGTAGGGCATTGAGCCATGCTCAATCTCGTACCTTGCAATACAGGCAAGAACCCCTACTTTGACTGATCCATTTTGAACTTCTTCAATATCTTGTCAAGGTACGTACTCTGTGAAAGACCAATGAGGCGTCTCGATCTATCTCTATAGATCTTGATGCCTAATATATAAGCAGCTTCTCCGAGGTCCTTCATTGAAAAACACTTGTTCAAGTAGGCCTTTATGCTTTCCAAGAATTCTATATCATTTCCCATCAACAGTATGTCATCCACATACAATATGAGAAATGCTATAGAGCTCCCACTCACTTTCTTGTAAACGCAGACTTCTCCATAAGTCTGCATAAACCCAAACGCTTTGATCATCTCATCAAAGCGAATGTTCCAACTCCGAGATGCTTGCACCAGCCCATAAATCAAGCGTTGGAGCTTGCACACCTTGTCAGCATTCTTAGGATCGACAAAACCTTCCGGCTGCATCATATACAATTCTTCCTTACGGAAACCATTAAGGAATGCCGTTTTGACGTCCATTTGCCATATCTCATAATCATAGAATGCGGCAATTGCTAACATGATTCGGACGGACTTCAGCTTCGTTACCGGTGAGAAAGTCTCATCGTAGTCAACCCCTTGAACTTGTCGATAACCCTTAGCGACAAGCCGAGCTTTATAGATGGTCACATTTCCATCCGCGTCTGTCTTCTTCTTAAAGATCCATTTATTTTCTATGGCTCGCCGCTCTACGGGCAAGTCAGTCAAAGTCCATACTTCGTTTTCATACATGGATCCTATCTCGGATTTCATGGCTTCCAGCCATTTGTCGGAATCCGGGCCCGCCATCGCTTCTTCATAGTTCGAAGGTTCACCGTTGTCTAACAACATGATTTCCAAGACAGGGTGGCTGTACCAATCTGGTGCGGAACGTGTCCTTGTGGACCTTCGAATTTCAGTAGGAGCTTGATCAGAAGTATCCTGATCATCATCATTAACTTCCTCTCTAGTCAGTGCAGGCACCTCAGGAACATTTTCTTGAGTTGCGCCATTTTCCGGTTCAAGAGGTAATACTTCATCAAGTTCTACTTTCCTCCCACTTACTTCTTTTGAGAGAAACTCCTTCTCTAGAAAGGATCCATTCTTGGCAACAAAGATCTTGCCTTCGGATCTGAGGTAGAAGGTATACCCAATAGTTTCTTTAGGGTATCCTATGAAGACGCATTTTTCCGATTTGGGTTCGAGCTTTTCAGGTTGAAGTTTCTTGACATAAGCATCGCATCCCCAAACTTTTAGAAACGACAGCTTAGGTTTCTTCCCAAACCATAATTCATACGGTGTCGTCTCAACGGATTTCGACGGAGCCCTATTTAAAGTGAATGCGGCAGTCTCTAAAGCATAGCCCCAAAAAGATAGCGGTAGATCGGTAAGAGACATCATAGATCGCACCATATCTAATAGAGTGTGATTACGATGTTCGGACACACCATTACGCTGAGGTGTTCCGGGCGGCGTGAGTTGTGAAACTATTCCACATTTTCTTAAGTGTGTGCCAAACTCGTGACTCAAGTATTCTCCTCCACGATCTGATCGCAGGAACTTGATTTTCCTATCACGTTGATTCTCAACCTCACTCTGAAATTCCTTGAACTTTTCAAAGGTCTCAGACTTGTGTTTCATTAAGTAGACATACCCATATCTACTCAAGTCATCAGTGAGGGTGAGAACATAACGATAGCCACCGCGAGCCTCAAAACTCATTGGACCGCACACATCAGTATGTATGATTTCCAATAAGTTGGTTGCTCGCTCCATTGTTCCTGAGAACGGAGTCTTGGTCATTTTACCCATGAGGCATGGTTCGCACGTGTCAAATGATTCGTAATCAAGAGACTCTAAAATTCCATCAGCATGGAGCTTCTTCATGCGTTTGACACCTATGTGACCAAGGCGGCAGTGCCACAAGTATGTGGGACTATCATTATCAATCTTACATCTTTTGGTACTCACACTATGAACATGTGTAGCATTATGCTCGAGATTCATTAAGAATAAACCATTCACCATCGGAGCATGACCATAAAACATATCTCTCATATAAATAGAACAACCATTATTCTCGGATTTAAATGAGTAGCCATCTCAAATTAAACGAGATCCTGATACAATGTTCATGCTCAAAGCTGGCACTAAATAACAATTATTAAGGTTTAAAACTAATCCCGAAGGTAAATGTAGAGGTAGCGTGCCGACGGCGATCACATTGACCTTGGAACCATTCCTGACGCGCATCGTCACCTCGTCCTTCGCCAGTCTCCGCTTATTCCGCAGCTCCTGTTTTGAGTTACAAATGTGAGCAACCGCCCCGGTATCAAATACCCAGGAGCTACTACGAGTACTGGTAAGGTACACATCAATTACATGTATATCACATATACCTTTCGTTTTGCCGGCCTTCTTGTCCGCTAAGTATTTGGGGCAGTTCCGCTTCCAGTGACCACTTTCCTTGCAATAAAAGCACTCAGTCTCGGGCTTGGGTCCATTCTTTGGCTTCTTCTTGGCAGCTTGCTTGCCGGGCGCGGCAACTCCCTTGCCGTCCTTCTTGAAAGCTTTCTTTCCCTTGCCCTTCTTGAACTTAGTGGTTTTATTCACCATCAACACTTGATGTTCCTTTTTGACTTCTACCTCTGCTGATTTCAGCATTGCAAATACTTCAGGAATGGTCTTTTCCATCCCCTGCATATTGAAGTTCATCACAAAGCTCTTGTAGCTCGGTGGAAGCGACTGAAGGATTCTGTCAATGACCGCGTCATCCGGGAGATTAACTCCCAGCTGAGTCAAGCGGTTATGCAACCCAGACATAGTGAGTATGTGCTCACTGACAGAACTGTTTTCCTCCATCTTACAGCTGAAGAACTTGTCGGAGACTTGATATCTCTCGACCCGGGCATGAGCTTGGAAAACCATTTTCAGCTCTTCGAACATCTCATATGCTCCGTGTCTCTCAAAACGCTTTTTGGAGCCCCGGCTCTAAGCTGTAAAGCATGCCGCACTGAACGAGGGAGTAGTCATCGGTACGTGCCTGCCAAGCGTTCATAACGTCTTGTTCTATAGGGAGAACAGGTGTGTCACCTAGCGGTGCTTGTAGGACATAATCTTTCTTGGCAACTATGAGGATGATCCTCAGGTTCCGGACCCAGTCCGTGTAGTTGCTGCCATCGTCTTTCAGCTTGGTTTTCTCTAGGAACGCGTTGAAGTTGAGGACTACGTTGGCCATTTGATCTACAAGACATATTGTAAAAAATTTAGACTAAGTTCATGATAATTAAGTTCATCTAATCAAATTATTCAATGAACTCCCACTTAGATAGACATCCCTCCAGTAATCTAAGTATAACATGATCCGAGTTAACTAGGCCGTGTCCGATCATCACGTGAGACGGACTAGTCAACATCGGTGAACATCTTCATGTTGATCGTATCTTCTATACGACTCATGCTCGACCTTTCGGTCTTTTGTGTTCCGAGGCCATGTCTGTACATGCTAGGCTCGTCAAGTCAACCTAAGTGTTTGCATGTGTAAATCTGTCTTACACCCGTTGTATGTGAACGTTAGAATCTAACACCCGATCATCACGTGGTGCTTCGAAACAACGAACTGTCGCAACGGTGCACAGTTAGGGGGAACACTTTATTGAAATCATTATGAGGGATCATCTTATTTACTACCGTCGTTCTAAGTAAACAAGATGCAAAAGCATGATAAACATCACATGCAATCAAACAATAATAGTGACATGATATGGCCAATATCACATAGCTCCTTTGATCTCCATCTTGGGGCTCCATGATCATCTTGTCACCGGCATGACACCATGATCTCCATCATCGTGTCTCCATGAAGTTGCTCGCCAACTATTACTTCTACTACTATGACTAACGCGTTTAGCAATAAAGTAAAGTAATTTACATGGCGTTTCTCAATGACACGCAGGTCATACAAAAAATAAAGACAACTCCTATGGCTCCTGCCGGTTGTCATACTCATCGACATGCAAGTCGTGATTCTTATTACAATAGCATGAACATCTCATACATCACATATATATCATTCATCATTCATCACAACTTTGGCCATATCACATCACAGAACACTTGCTGCAAAAACAAGTTAGACGTCCTCTAATTGTTGTTGCAAGTTTTACGTGGCTGCAAAAGGGTTCTAGCAAGAACATTTTCTTACCTACGTGAAAGCCACAACGTGATTTGTCAACTTCTATTTACCCTTCATAAGGACCCTTTTCATCGAATCCGCTCCAACTAAAGTGGGAGAGACAGACACCCGCCAGCCACCTTATGCAACTTGTGCATGTTAGTCGGTGGAACCGGTCTCACGTAAGCGTACGTGTAAGGTTGGTCCGGGCCGCTTCATCCCACAATACCGTTGAAGCAAGATAAGACTAGTAGCGGCAAGAAAGTTGACAACATCAACGCCCACAACAAATTGTGTTCTACTCGTGCAAGAGAACTACGCATAGACCTAGCTCATGATGCCACTGTTGGGGAACGTTGCAGAAAACAAAAAAATTCCTACGGTTTCACCAAGATCCATCTAGGAGTTCATCTAGCAACGAGTGATCGGATTGCATCTACATACCTTTGTAGATCACGCGCGGAAGCGTTCAAAGAACGGGGATGAGGAAGGCGTACTCGACGTGATCCAAATCACCGGAGATCCTAGCGCCGAACGGACGGCACCTCCGTGTTCAACACACGTACGGTCAGCGTGACGTCTCCTCCTTCTTGATCCAGCAAGGGGAAGGAGAGGTTGAGGAAGATGGCTCCAGCAGCAGCACGACGGCGTGGTGGTAGTGGAGCTGCAGTACTCCGTCAGGACTTCGCCAAGCTCTACGGAGGAGGAGGAGGAGGAGGTGTTGGAGAGGGAGAGGGAGGCGCCAGGGCTTAGGTGTTGCTGCCCTCCCTTTCCCCCACTATATATAGGGCCAAGGGAGAGGGGGGCGCAGCCTTGGCCCTTCCTCCAAGGAAGGGTGCGGCCAGGGAGGAGTCCATCCTCCCCAAGGCACCTAGGAGGTGCCTTCCCCCTTTAGGACTCTTCCTTTCCCTCATCTCTTGGCACATGGGCCTCTTGGGGCTAGTGCGCCTTGGCCCATATAGGCCAAGGCGCACACCCCTACAGCCCATGTGGCCCCCCGGGGCAGGTGGACCCCCTTGGTGGACCCCTGGACCCCTTTCGGCACTCCCGGTACAATACCGATAATGCGCGAAACCTTTCCGGTGACCAAAACAAGACTTCCCATATATAATTCTTTACCTCCGGACCATTCCGTAACTCCTCGTGACGTCCGGGATCTCATCCGGGACTCCGAACAACATTCGGGTTACTGCATATACATATCCCTACAACCCTAGCGTCACCGAACCTTAAGTGTGTAGACCCTACGGGTTCGGGAGACATGTAGACATGACCGAGATCGCTCTCCGGTCAATAACCAACAGCGGGATCTGGATACCCATGTTGGCTCCCACATGCTCCTCGATGATCTCATCGGATGAACCACAATGTCGAGGATTCAAGCAACCCCGTATACAATTCCCTTCGTCAATCGGTATGTTACTTGCCCGAGATTCGATCATCGGTATCCCAATACCTCGTTCAATCTCGTTACCAGCAAGTCAATTTAATCGTACCGTAATGCATGATCCCGTGACCAGACACTTGGTCACTTTGAGCTCATTATGATGATGCATTACCGAGTGGGCCCAGTGATACCTCTCCGTCACACGGAGTGACAAATCCCAGTCTTGATCCGTGTCAACCCAACAGCCACTTTCGGAGATACCCGTAGTATACCTTTATAGTCACCCAGTTATGTTGTGACGTTTGGTACACCCAAAGCACTCCTATGGTATCCGGGAGTTACACGATCTCATGGTCTAAGGAAAAGATACCTGACATTGGAAAACTCTAGCAAACGAACTATACGATCTTGTGCTATGTTTAGGATTGGGTCTTGTCCATCACATCATTCTCCTAATGATATGATACCGTTATCAATGACATCCAATGTCCATAGTCAGGAAACCATGACTATCTATTGATCAACGAGCTAGTCAACTAGAGGCTCACTAGGGACGTGTTGTGGTCTATGTATTCACACATGTATTACGATTTCCGGATAACACAATTATAGCATGAACAATAGACAATTATCATGAACAAAGAAATATAATAATAACCATTTTATTATTGCCTCTAGGGCATATTTCCAACAGTCTCCCACTTGCACTAGAGTCAATATTCTAGTTACATTGTGATGAATCGAACACCCATGCAGTTCTGGTGTTGATCATGTTTTGCTCTAGGGAGAGGTTTAGTCAACGGATCTGCCACATTCAGGTCCTTTTGTACTTTACAAATCTCTATGTCTCCATTTTGAACACTTTCAGGAATGGAGTTGAAGCGACGCTTGATAAGCCTGGTCTTCCTGTGAAACCTGGGCTCCTTGGCAAGGGCAATAGCTCCAGTGTTGTCACAGAAGAGAATCATCGGGCCCGACGCATTGGGTATGACTCCTAGGTCGGTAATGAACTCCTTTACCCAGACTGCTTCTTGTGCTGCCTCCGAGGCTGCCATGTACTCCGCTTCACATGTAGATCCCGCCACAACGCTTTGCTTGCAACTGCACCAGCTTACTGCCCCACCATTCAAAATATACACGTATCCGGTTTGTGACAGAGTCATCCAGATCTGTGTCGAAGCTAGCATCGACGTAACCCTTTACGACGAGCTCTTCGTCACCTCCATAAACGAGAAACATTTCCTTAGTCCTTTTGAGGTACTTTAGGATATTCTTGACCGATGTCCAGTGTTCCATGCCGGGATTACTTTGGTACCTTCCTACCAAACTTACGGCAAGGTTTACATCAGGTCTGGTACACAGCATAGCATACATGATAGACCCTATGGCCGAGGCATAGGGGACGACACTCATCTTTTCTCTATCTTCTGCCATGGTAGGGCATTGAGCCATGCTCAATCTCGTACCTTGCAATACAGGCAAGAACCCCTACTTTGACTGATCCATTTTGAACTTCTTCAATATCTTGTCAAGGTACGTACTCTGTGAAAGACCAATGAGGCGTCTCGATCTATCTCTATAGATCTTGATGCCTAATATATAAGCAGCTTCTCCAAGGTCCTTCATTGAAAAACTCTTATTCAAGTAGGCCTTTATGCTTTCCAAGAATTCTATATCATTTCCCATCAACAGTATGTCATCCACATACAATATGAGAAATGCTATAGAGCTCCCACTCACTTTCTTGTAAACGCAGACTTCTCCATAAGTCTGCATAAACCCAAACGCTTTGATCATCTCATCAAAGCGAATGTTCCAACTCCGAGATGCTTGCACCAGCCCATAAATCAAGCGTTGGAGCTTGCACACCTTGTCAGCATTCTTAGGATCGACAAAACCTTCCGGCTGCATCATATACAATTCTTCCTTACGGAAACCATTAAGGAATGCCGTTTTGACGTCCATTTGCCATATCTCATAATCATAGAATGCGGCAATTGCTAACATGATTCGGACAGACTTCAGCTTCGTTACCGGTGAGAAAGTCTCATCGTAGTCAACCCCTTGAACTTGTCGATAACCCTTAGCGACAAGCCGAGCTTTATAGATGGTCACATTTCCATCCGCGTCTGTCTTCTTCTTAAAGATCCATTTATTTTCTATGGCTCGCCGCTCTACGGGCAAGTCAGTCAAAGTCCATACTTCGTTTTCATACATGGATCCTATCTCGGATTTCATGGCTTCCAGCCATTTGTCGGAATCCGGGCCCGCCATCGCTTCTTCATAGTTCGAAGGTTCACCGTTGTCTAACAACATGATTTCCAAGACAGGGTTGTTGTACCAATCTGGTGCGGAACGTGTCCTTGTGGACCTTCGAATTTCAGTAGGAGCTTGATCAGAAGTATCCTGATCATCATCATTAACTTCCTCTCTAGTCGGTGCAGGCACCTCAGGAACATTTTCTTGAGTTGCGCCATTTTCCGGTTCAAGAGGTAATACTTCATCAAGTTCTACTTTCCTCCCACTTATTTCTTTTGAGAGAAACTCTTTCTCTAGAAAGGATCCATTCTTGGCAACAAAGATCTTGCCTTCGTATCTGAGGTAGAAGGTATACCCAATAGTTTCTTTAGGGTATCCTATGAAGACGCATTTTTCCGATTTGGGTTCGAGCTTTTCAGGTTGAAGTTTCTTGACATAAGCATCGCATCCCCAAACTTTTAGAAACGACAGCTTAGGTTTCTTCCCAACCCATAATTCATACGGTGTCGTCTCAACGGATTTCGACGGAGCCCTATTTAAAGTGAATGCGGCAGTCTCTAAAGCATAGCCCCAAAATGATAGCGGTAGATCGGTAAGAGACATCATAGATCGCACCATATCTAATAGAGTGTGATTACGATGTTCGGACACACCATTACGCTGAGGTGTTCCGGGCGGCGTGAGTTGTGACACTATTTCACATTTTCTTAAGTGTGTGCCAAATTCGTGACTCAAGTATTCTCCTCCACGATCTGATCGCAGGAACTTGATTTTTCTGTCACGTTGATTCTCAACCTCACTCTGAAATTCCTTGAATTTTTCAAAGGTCTCAGACTTGTGTTTCATTAAGTAGACATACCCATATCTACTCAAGTCATCAGTGAGGGTGAGAACATAATGATAGCCACCGCGAGCCTCAACACTCATTGGACCGCACACATCAGTATGTATGATTTCCAATAAGTTGGTTGCTCGCTCCATTGTTCCTGAGAACGGAGTCTTGGTCATTTTACCCATGAGGCATGGTTCGCACGTGTCAAATGATTCGTAATCAAGAGACTCTAAAATTCCATCAGCATGGAGCTTCTTCATGCGTTTGACACCTATGTGACCAAGGCGGCAGTGCCACAAGTATGTGGGACTATCATTATCAATCTTACATCTTTTGGTACTCACACTATGAACATGTGTAGCATTATGCTCGAGATTCATTAAGAATAAACCATTCACCATCGGAGCATGACCATAAAACATATCTCTCATATAAATAGAACAACCATTATTCTCGGATTTAAATGAGTAGCCATCTCAAATTAAACGAGATCCTGATACAATGTTCATGCTCAAAGCTGGCACTAAATAACAATTATTAAGGTTTAAAACTAATCCCGAAGGTAAATGTAGAGGTAGCGTGCCGACGGCGATCACATTGACCTTGGAACCATTCCTGACGCGCATCGTCACCTCGTCCTTCGCCAGTCTCCGCTTATTCCGCAGCTCCTGTTTTGAGTTACAAATGTGAGCAACCGCCCCGGTATCAAATACCCAGGAGCTACTACGAGTACTGGTAAGGTACACATCAATTACATGTATATCACATATACCTTT
>NW_024114760.1:0-26572 GCF_003073215.2 Triticum urartu | reverse complement strand
AATTGCTAAATCAACTGCTCCTCCAGAATGGCTGGTAATACCACTTAAGGGCGGATAGACTGTCCACCCAGTGCCGCTGCCCACTTCTACTAAGGCTGAGCTTAATAGGAGCAAGAGACTTGGTGGCAACAACCAGAATGATATATTATTTAATCGTGGAAATGCCATGTCAGGTGCACCTATCAGAATCGGAACAAACCAATTACCAAATCCACCTATCATCGCCGGCATAACCATAAAAAAGATCATTAAAAAAGCATGAGCCGTTATTAAAACATTATAAAGTTGATGATTCCCACCAAGAATTTGATCGCCGGGTCGGGCTAATTCCATACGAATCAGTACGGAGAAGCATGTGCCCATCACTCCTGCAATGGCACCGAAGATGAAATAGAGAGTCCCAATATCCTTGTGGTTAGTAGAGAAGAGCCATCGAACCATATTTGTCATTTTTGATTTGAGAAATGAAAACTTTCCTTATCAAAGAGGGGCCGGGGGGCTGGAAGATAAAAGAATCAGAATTACTGAGCTACCCCGCTCTTTTTTTTTCTAATTCCCTTCTAAGATCCTCCGACTTAAACAAGTCGAGAGCATGCTCGTGCTCAGCTCTTTCGAGACTTGCCTTGCTCTTGGGGATTTCTTCCCACCGGATCCTCTGTTCCACTTCCAGGCACCTCCTTGCGGAACTTTCCGCCTCAAGGAGATCCCGGTTGTGGGAAACAACATTTCGAAAGAAAACGGATCCTCCCTCATTCTCCCGCAGATCTTGATAAGATGCTTGGAGAACAGTGAAAGAATCAGTTGCGTGAATATGGTCCAGATAGGAACGAAGCGCTTCATCGACCAAGTAGGGCTCGATCAGTAGATAAGGCCCTACTCTTTGATAAAGCGCCACAAATTCCTGAATGACATCTTGTCGCATAGAAGAGAGCTTTTCTTCCATTAGGAAGAGCTTAAGCCGCCCAGGTATGTCTTCCAGGGGGGTATTGTGATTAAGCTCGTTCTGAATGAACGTAACCCATCCCGGATCCTGCTCGTAAAGACTCAGATAGAAGTTTAGCCCTGCTAAATGAGCTAGAGCCTGGGGGTCTTGAATCTCCAGCGGGAGAGTGATCAGAAAGGAGGAGCCGACGAAGCACGAACTAAAAAGATTGAAAATTGGTATTAGGCAGAATATAAAACGACAAAGGAATAAAAATATAAAAATCGAAAGTAATATCAAATTATATATTAAGGGAAACTTAATACATAAGAAAAAATAGAAAGTAGTAAAGCGGGTAGTGGAGAAGAGCCATCGAACCAGATTTTTCATTTTCTTTTCGTTTTGAAAACTTGACTTATCAGAGAGGGGCCAGGGGGCTGGAAGAGAAGAACTTGAATACTAAACACTGGAAGAGAAGAACCTTAATACTAAACCAAGTTTCGGGAACTTCTTGGTGACTTGATTGGTTCCCTTCCCCCAATTTGCAAAGGATGATTCCCGTGAAGGTGATCTCGATCACCATTCTATGATATTTCTGGATGCTTTTGAGAAGCTTTTCCTTTTACCTAATGCCGGCTACTGACAACTTACTTCATGCTATTACTAACACTTATGACTGAGCCGCACTTGCTTTCCAAAAGAAATTGAAACTATCATGCCTGAGACTAGCCAATAGAAGAAAGAGCCACAAGCAAGCCATAGCAGCATCCTTTTTCTTCGCTTTCTTCAACAATGCGAATCTACCTCACTCCTCATCATAACTCAAATACAAATTCGAGTTCCAAATTGATATTTCCTCACGTAAGCAATAAAATGTGAAACCAATATTCATCATGAAACTTCAGACACTGATGATTGTGAGGTTCTGGAAGAGAGACGACGTAGGCTGAAAAAAAGTAAACAGAAAACCACCCCTTAAACTCATTTGCTCAACATTCTTTCCACAGCAACTAGAAAAGTGGAGAAAATCCAATAAGGGGAGGTCCCGGTGAATACAAATCAATTGGAAACCTCACCCCGCATTCATGTCTCTAACAAGGTTGTCTAAGCTAAGCGGCCATGGACCCATGGACCCGGGGAATCTGAACCATTAGGTAGAGTTTCAGCTGAAAGAAAACCAGGTCAATCTTCCGATCGCGAGTCTTTACAAGCTTGAAACAACTTAAGCACAGGCGGGAGTCGCCCCTTTTAAAGTAAGTATTTATGCGGCGCTGAACTAACGAGCGGATACCTAACCTTCAAAGGAGAAGAAAAGACGGATGTATCTTTCATTCATATCGATCAGATGTGCTTTGCTCAGGACTCCCATTTTACCATTGCTTAAGCCATATTACATAAAGCATAGTGAGTGATACGCAATGCTGGTACCACCATGTTTTTTTCCTCACTCTGTGTAGCCACACTCGTTTGTCCATTTCTACTTATTATTTATGTGAAATAGTATCCGTTGGTTGTAGAAGCACTGGCGTTCAGGGATTGCAAAATCCATAATATCAAGAAGCGGTAGGAACCTGGCTAACTTCGATGCGGATAACGCGCTGTAGAAGAAAGTGGATCAACCAAAGTAGACCTTGATCGAAAGGCACCACAAGGCGAACCAATAGAGTGTGGTGTAAGCGGTGAAGCAGAATAGGAATTGGAACTGCTTGAACTAGAAAGGGCTTCCGCTACCGCGCTACCTCGGGAGCTCCGGAAACGGTATACTCGCTTCACTCATCTGTAATGGTATCCTTGAAAGCTAGCTAAAGTGGGTTCTAGACAAAGTTCTCCTAAGCAGGGCGGAAGGAAAAACAAGAGCAGTATAGCTCTACATTACGCTTCGGGGGCCTCGTCTTATTCACTCACCTTCTACTAATCGGACCGTGACAAAACAACCAGCCCAGCAATAGGCAAGGACTGGCTGAAATCCCTTTCCGGATCCAGTCTATCCGTATCTGCTGTCCCTTCCGCTTTCTGTGTTGATGGAGCTCGGTCAGATAGTTCCGGTATTGCGAAGGAGGGCAACGCATTGGGATCGTCCAATCCCTTCTGATCGGTTGTCATATTGAATTGCAAATTCTCGTACAGTAAGAGTTCCTTCGGTTTCCTACCTAGCACATTCTCTGTTGTCTACGCCAATATTTGACCTGCGAGTAGAGTGTGGCTGGCTACATACGGGGGAACTCAACCTACCTTTCGAAGGGTAGACCTTTACAGATGAGTGAAACGAGGATTTAGGTATATAAGGAGACGACCCGCCAAGCGAGCCAGCCTGATACCGACTTTCATTGATAGGCCATGAAACATAGAGAATGGGAACTTGTTCGCACGTACCTCGACCGCAGGTCTGAGAATGATGAGTGTGCTTTCGCCCACAGCTTCTGTTGCTTAACCGGCTCGTGGTGTTTATGGTCCTGACCCGGTACAGCCGCTAATTCGGCATTTGGTACTGTCACCATTTCTCGAAAGGGAAAAACATACTTAACAATTCGATTGGCAGGACCAAGGGATAGATCGATTGCAATATAAGTATCATACAAATAGAAATAGACATGAGTACATGAATAAGGAAACGCAAAAGACACAGAGTAGGGCTAGTCAGAAGCGTCAATGCAGACGCCAATGGGTAATCAGATCCATTCCACTCCACTTCTTCAGATAGCAGTCGATCCTGGATCGTCCTCGCTTCCAAACTAATCTTTACTCATGATTCAACAGTGCCATCAACAATGGCTAAAGTGAAAGACTTGATCAATTTATGCATAATGGGGGGAGGGAGAGTTCATTGAGATAACAACACTCCCCCTATGTCCATGCCTACACCTAAACTTGACAACAAATTGAGCGTGGTAGGGTGTGCACGGGTTCAAGCAACATTGCTCGAATCAATGATATTTAGCTCATGCCTTAACTCACGAAATCTTGCTTCATCCAAGGGCTTCGTGAAAATATCTGCAAGGTTGTCATGAGTGTTGACACAGTTGAGCTCGATCTCTCCTCGCCTAATGTGATCTCGGATGAAGTGATACGGAATCTCAATATGCTTCGTCTTGAAGTGTTGCACCGGGTTGAGAGAAATCTTGATGGCACTTTCATTGTCACACCAAAGAGGCACTTTGTCACAAGTGACACCGTAATCCTTTAACGTTTGCCTCATCCATAAGAGTTGTGCACAACAACTACCGGCCGCAACATACTCCGCTTCGGTGGACGAGAGAGACACACAACTTTGCTTTTTGGAAGACCAACTTACCAACGAGCAACCAAGGAATTGGCATCCTCCAGAAGTGGACTTCCTATCCACTTTGTCTCCCGCCCAATCGGAATCCGAGTACCCTACAAGCTTGAAGTTTGATCCTCTTGGGTACCATAAGCCAAAGTTTGGGGTATGAGCCAAATATCGAAAGATTTGTTTAACGGCCACATAGTGACTTTCCTTAGGTGCGGCTTGAAACCGTGCACAAATTCCCACACTCAACATGATGTCCGGTCTAGATGCACAAAGGTAAAGCAAGGATCTAATCATGGAACGGTATACCTTTTGATCCACCACTTTACCATTGGGATCTAGATCAAGTTGGCACTTGGTGGGCATTGGGGTGGAAGCCGGCTTGACGTCACTTAGCTTGAATCTCTTGAGCATGTCTTGAGTGTATTTGGATTGATTGATGAAGGTTCCTTCTCTTCTTTGCTTCACTTCGAACCCTAGAGAGAACTTCAACTCCCCCATGGAGGACATCTCGAACTTTGAGGTCATGAGAGCGGCAAATTCCTCATTGAAAGCTTTGTTAGGAGAACCAAAGATAATATCATCAACATATAATTGGCACACAAACAACTCCCCTTTGACCTTCTTAGTAAAAAGAGTGGGGTCGATTATCCCAACTTCAAACCCACGGTCTTGTAACAACTCGGTAAGGTGGTCATACCACGCACGTGGGGCTTGTTTAAGGCCATAGAGTGCCTTATCGAGTTGATACACATGATCGAGAAAGTAGGGATCCTCGAACCCGGGGGGTTGCTTGACGTACACCAATTCATTAATGGGACCATTAAGAAAAGCACTCTTCACATCCATTTGATGTAACTTAAAGTTATGATGATAAGCATATGCAATCAACATGCGAATGGATTCAAGACGAGCAACGGGAGCAAAGGTTTCACCGTAGTCGATACCCTCGACTTGGGAGTAGCCTTGTGCTACCAGACGAGCCTTGTTGCGAATGATAATCCCATGGGCATCTTGCTTGTTCTTGAATATCCACTTGGTTCCAATGACATTGTGGTTCCCCGTTGGCCTTGGCACCAATCTCCACACTTTGTTGCGCTCGAAGTTGTTGAGTTCTTCATGCATGGCATTGAGCCAATCCGGATCTTCGAGCGACTCATAGACCTTGTGAGGTTCCACACAAGAGACAAACGCGTGATGCTCACAATAATTTGCTAATTGTCTACGAGTGCTTACCCCCTTTCTTAAGCTTCCAAGCACATTCGTCATGAGATGATCCTTGGTGGAGAGCTTGGAAGCAACTTTGGCGGCACGACGCTCTAATTCCTCCTCGGTGGTGAGTTGAGGAGCGGTTACTTGATCATCTTGAGCGTCGTCATGAACTTGTTCTTGGTCTTGAACTTGCTCGGGGGAGAGAACTTGACCTTGAGCATCACTTGGTGTGTCAACACCGTCTTGAGTATGATCTTGCCCTAGGTCTTGTTCATGAGGTTGAGGGCCTTCACTTTGTTCTTTGGAAGCGTGTGGGCTTTGGGTTGGTGATGGCTCCACTTGAGAGGAGCATTGTCCTTCTCCTTCGGCCACAAGGGGTTCCTCAATGGGTAGGATGAAACCAACACCCATTCTTCTTATGGCTTGATGAGGAATTTCATCACCTACATCACAAGTGCCACTTTGCTCCACTTGGGAGCCGTTATTCTCATCAAACTCCACGTTACACGTCTCCTCAATAAGTCCCATGGATTTATTGAGGACACGGTAAGCATGAGAGTTTGTAGCATAACCAACAAATATGCCCTCATAAGCTCTAGCCTCAAATTTAGACAACCAAACACCTTTCTTGAGAATGAAACACTTACACTCGAATACCCGGAAGTACTTGAGGTTGGGCTTGTTACCGGTGAGTATCTCATAAGGAGTCTTGTTCAAACCCTTGCGGAGGTAGAGCCGATTTGATGCATGACACGCGGTGTTGATGGCTTCGGCCCAAAAGTTGTACGGAGACTTGAACTCCGCCATCATGGTCCTTGCCGCATCCATCAACGTCCGGTTCTTCCTCTCCGCAACACCGTTTTGTTGAGGGGTGTATGGTGCGGAATATTGATGCTTGATTCCCTCATCACTAAGAAATTCATCCAAGGTGTAGTTCTTGAACTCGGTGCCGTTGTCACTTCTTATTGTCAAGATCTTTGCATTGTGTTGACGTTGTGCTTCATTGGCAAAGTCAATGACGGTTTGTTGGGTCTCGCTCTTCCTCTTGAAGAAATACACCCACGTGTACCTTGAGTAGTCATCCACAATCACCAAGCAATACTTTCTACCTCCAAGACTATCGAAGGATGGAGGCCCAAAGAGATCCATGTGAAGGAGCTCCAAAGGCCTCTTTGAATAAATGATAGTCGTGGGAGGGTGAGCCTTCTCATGTAGCTTTCCTTCGATACAGGCACTGCAAGCACGATCTTTAGCAAAACTAACATTCGTTAGTCCACGGACATGGTCCCCCTTTAGGAGACTTTGCAAAGATCTCATATTGACATGGGCTAAACGGTGATGCCAAAGCCATCCCACATCAACTTTAGCCATTAGGCATGTCGCGGTCTTAGTGGGTCGCTCCGAAAAGTTAATCACATATAGACCGTTCTCGACATGTCCAACAAAGGCTACTTTAAGAGTCTTGCTCCACAAGAGGGCCACGGTATCGATATCAAAGAAAGTGGCAAAGCCCATGATTGCAAGTTGACGAACGGAAAGTAAATTGTATGTAAGGGACTCAACAAGCATGACCTTCTCGATCGTGAGATCATGAGAGATGACCACCTTGCCAAGTCCCAATACCTTAGAAGATGAGGCGTCACCCCACTCGACATTGGTGGGCATAGATGGAACCTTGTGCACGTCCACCACCAAGTCCTTGCTTCCGGTCATATGATTTGTAGCTCCGCTATCGAGCAACCATGATCCACCACCAGAAGCAAACACCTACAAGAGATCAATGCTTGGTTTTAGGTACCCATTTTGTAATGGGTCCTTTGATGTTAGTAACAAGGGTCTTAGGAACCCAAATAGACCATTCAATGTGCTCATGAAGAGAACCAACAAATTTGGCATAAACATGCCCATCACTAGCACGTCACAACACATAAGAAGGATTAAAATCGCCGGCTTTGTTGGGTGAGGTGACATTGCCCTTCTTGACTTTGTTCTTCTTCTTCTCCTCGGGGACACTCTCTCCCGCCCTCACAAAGGTTTGCATGAGGGGAGGAGGTCGTTTGGTCTTGTCATTCTTCTTCTTGTTTTTGGAGTCGGGGACGTACCCAACCCCTTCCTTCGCCACACCTCCCTTTTGGTTGATCAAGAGATCATTGAGGTTCTTCTTGCCTTGTATGCAAGTCGCAAGGCCTCTCTCAAGTTGCTCCTTCAACTTAGCATTTTCCTCAACAAGATGTATATGCTCACAACACGGGTTAGTAGCATTTGCATTATCAATTAAAACCATATGAGGAAAAGTTGCTTTCTCCTTAGTTAGCTTCACTTGGAGTTGATCATGAGACTCCTTGAGACTAGCGTGAATACCCTTCAAGGCTGTGTGGGCCTTGTCAAGTATATCAAACTCCTCTTTGAGTCTAGCAAGATCAACTCCGAGTTTGGCCTTCTCGGAATTTAGCACACGAGAAACAACAAGGGCATGATCATAATCTTTCTCTAACTTAGCATGATCACCGTTGTATGACTCCTCAAGAGCCAAACGAAGACCACACTCTTCCTCAAGAGCATTGGAAAGATCCGAAATCTCATCCGCATAGTCATGACTATGCCCTTCCATCTTTGAGATGGTGTCTTCGTGAGCCTCGATCATGTCATTGGCCTCACCAAGTTGTTCCAAGAGAGCAACAAAGTGCTTCTTGGATTTTCCCTTGAGTTTGCCCATAAAGGCCTCAAACTCGTTAGCCTCCACATTAGCTCCCTCAACTTCATTAATGCTCTCCGATGGGGAAGGATGATTAATGATGGTAGTTTTGATGTTGGAGGTTACCTTGTTGGTGGCTTTCGCCATGAGGCACTTGGCGTTGATGCTCTCGTTAGGTGAGTCGAAGAGAGACACTCGTGACGTTGTGGCAATGGCGACGGAGGCCATGGCAACCGACTCATCATCTTCATCATCGTCATCATCCTCATTGTACTCTTCTTGCACAACCAAGGCCTTGGGAGGATTCTTCTTGGTGAAGTTGTTCTTGTTGGGGAACGACTTGGCCTTGTCCTTTCAGATGAGTTTGCCACCATTGTCTTCCCTCTTCTCATACATGCATTCCGCAACGAAATGACTCACGTTGCCGCAATTGTAGCAAGTCCTTACACGTTGCTTGCCCCTCGTGCCACTCGAGGTGTTTTTGCTAAAGTTGTTCCTCGAGTTTTTCTTGCTCCAAAATTGCCTTGAAGCAAGTGCCATGTGTTCATGATATGCATACTTTGTATCTTCGGGGTTGCTCTCCTCCTCTTCCTCTTCTTCTTCTTCCACGGTGAGCTTGGCCTTCAAAGCAAGGTTAGGCTTCTTTCCCCGTTGAGAACGGAGCACCGCATTGTCGGCGGTCTTGTCCAAAATGTTCATGGCAACAAACTCATCCAACACCTCGCTTGAGGTCAAAGTGTGGAAGTCCGGTCTTTGGCGGATGACGGAGGACATGGCCTTGTGGTAGGGCATCATTGCCTTGAGGATTTTGCGCTTGATCCAATTGTCATCCGTGTCCTTGATCCCGTGATCTTGTAGTGAGACCGCGAGTTTGGTGACTCTCCGATAAAGCTCACGAGGTTCTTCATCTTCCTTCATTGCAAATTCATCGGCCTCATCTTGTACCACTTCATAGTTGGAGCGTTGAATGCTTGCGCTTCCCCGGTAGAGAGACACGACACAATGCCATGCATCTTTGGCCAAGGCGAAGGGACGAAGATGAGGTAGGTCTTCGGGTGGAATTGCATCTTGAATGATGAAGAGAGCATTCTCATTGAATTGATTGTCCACGGCTTCTCGAGGGGTGAAGTTGCTTGGATCATGTGGGTAGAAACCTTCTTCAATGATTCTCCAAAGGTTAGTGTTCACATGATTTAAATGACGTTTAAAGCGGTAAACCCAAGAATCAAAATCCTCATTTTTCACAATCTTAGGAGGAGGACCGGCATGATTCAAATGAGTAGAAGGAACCGGTCCACCATACACAAGTGGTGGTTCCACATGGGCAAAGATGCCGGTGCCATTCTTGCCACTAGAAGAAGGAGCCTTTTCACTACTAGCTTCCCCCTTGTCGGGGATAGCATCCGACACCTTGTTGGTGGGATCCCCCACTTTCAACGGTGCGGTGGATAGTTTAAGCCCCTCAAGAAATTTAGTAAACATGCTTTCAACTTTGGTCGTCATGGAGGTTTTCAATGTCTCCAAGGCTACATTGAACTCCTCACGAGAGACCGAAGTTCCCCCATCGCCCGTAGACGAGATAGGATTCACACCGGAGTGTTCCTCCGCTCCGTCTACGGTATCAACCATACTCTTTGGACGGTAAAGTCCTTAATAAAGAGATGAGGCTCTGATACCAATTGAAAGGATCGATATGGTTGACTAGAGGGGGGGGGGGGGGGAATAGGCAACTACCAATTTTTAGCTTTTCTTTACCAAATTAAACTTTGCATCAAAGTAGGTTGTCTAGATGTGCAACTAGGTGAACAACCTATATGATGCAACAGCAACAAGCACACAAGCAAGCAAGGGAACAAACACTAAAGAGGTTGCACAAGTAAAGGTAAGAGATAACCAAGAGTGGATCCGGTGAAGACGAGGATGTGTTACCGAAGTTCCTTCCTTTTGAGGGGAAGTACGTCTCCGTTGGAGCGGTGTGGAGGCACAATGCTCCCCAAGAAGCCACTAGGGCCACTGTATTCTCCTCACGCCCTCACACAATGCGAGATGCCGTGATTCCACTATTGGTGCCCTTGAAGGCGGCGACCGAACCTTTACAAACAAGGTTGGGGCAAACTCCACAACTTAATCGGAGGCTCCCAACAAGACCACGAAGCTTCACCATAATGGAATATGGCTCCGAGGTGACCTCAACCGTCTAGGGTGCTCAAACACCCAAGAGTAACAAGATCCGCTAAGGATGAGTGGGGGAATCAAAAATCTCACGGTGGAAGTGTAGATCGGGGCCTTCTCAACCACTCCCGAGCAAATCAACAAGTTTGGTTGGCTAGGGAGTGAGATCGGGCGAAAATGGAGCTTGGAGCAATAATGGAGCTTTAATGGTGGAAGAGGTAGGTCAAAGGGGGGAAGAAGACACCCTTTTATAGTGGGGGGAACAATCCAACCGTTACCCCCCACTCAGCCCCGCAGAGAGCGGTACTACCGCGGGGGCAGGGTGGTACTACCGCTCATAAGCGGTACTACCGCTCCCCCTCAGCGGTACTGCCGCGCAAGAAGAGAAGGGGCTGGGGCTGGGACCCAGAGCGGTACTACCGCGGAGGCAGGGAGGTACTACCGCTCACAAGCAGCACTACCGCCACTACTACCGCAGCTAGTACCGTAAAACCCGACACGAGAAAATGCGCACTCGAGTCGAGGCGGTAGGAGCACGGAGCCACAACGGTACTGCGGCTGAGGCCAACCAGCGGTACTACCGCTCCGAGGAGCGGTACTACCGCTTACTGAGCTTCATCCGTACTACCGCTATACTACAGCTAGTGCCGTAAAACCCGACACGAGAAAATGCGCACTCGAGTCGAGGCGGTAGGAGCACGGAGCCGCAACGGTACTGCAGCTGAGGCCATAAAGCGGTACTACCGCTCCGAGGAGCGGTACTGCCGCTTAGTGAGCCTCAGCGGTACTACCGCTGTGGCCCGCGGTACTACCGCTGGGTCCAGGAAAAGACACAAAGGGGAGAAAAGAGAAGCTCCAGAGAGACGGAAAGAAACGGTGGGTGTGAGAAGAACGTGTACGTGTTGATTCCACCCAAACCATACCGAAGCAGATCCCCTCTTGATAGTACGGTGACTACTACGAAACTTAGTCCACCAACAAAGTCACAAAGGAAGCTACACCGTCTTGAGTAGAGCGCCGAGGGGAAATAATCGTTTCGTGCCGAAGGATGAATATCTGAAAGAACTCAAAGCACCCGATTAGTCCGCAAATGCATTGTCATCAATCACCAAAACACCGTAGGGATAAATATGCCCTTACAATCTCCCCTTTTTGGTGGATTGATGACAATACGGGATTTGCACAGAAAAGAGTAATGACATAGAATGCAAGAGAACCCACGCCTCTAAAAAATAGACAGGCTCCCCCTAGATGTTGTGCACACTAGATAAGTGCTTTGGACTGCACGGCACACATACTAGGATCACGGCTCCCCCTATATTTTAGAGACCAACAACCTAAGCAAGATGTATGAGAACAACATATATGATAGGATAAGCATGCAAGCTATAAGATACCGAGGTGCATAACACATAGATAAGATAACAAAGGTAGCATATGTCTTACACCATATGTCTGGAACTTAGGTCTCATAAGCACAAAACCAAACAAAACCAACAACGAGAAAGCAAACGAACGACACAAAGACACACTCGCAAACACAAATCCCTAAACTCTCTCCCCCTTTGGCATCGAGACACCAAAAAGGGCAGAGAGGGACACTACGACTCCAGGTGATGGGCGAGGAAGGTCCTGAACATCACATCTCTGCATCTTCATCGTGGGTTGAAAAGTGCTCGGCATCGGAGTCGGTCCAGTGACAGTTCTGATGAATCCAGTCCTCCTCTTCAGTGATCTGTCCCTCAGACCCACTGACAACTGTGGCTCCCAACTGATGCATGATCTCCTTGTGGCGCGTCCTGGCATTCTTCTCCGCCACATGAGTCATGTACTGACCATGGGACTCCATGCAGAAGAGCTTCTTCATCTTGCGCTTGAGCTTCTGGGCCCAAGATGGTTCTGCACTGGAGTGGCTAATGTCCTCATCGTGGGCATCAGGAGAAGCCTCACCCTCAGTTCCCATGGCAGCAGCAGCAGCAGACGGGCCCCCCGTGGCAGCAGTAGCAGAAGGACCCCCTGTGTGAGGCGCTGACCAGTTGTCCTTCTTCCTCAGACGCTTGATCTCATGTGACACCAACTCTCCAGTTTCTAGCAGCATTCTGGGATAAGTCTGTGCCCAGGCCCTCTCAATGAGCCTCATGATGAAGGGACCATAGATAGGACACTTGCGCTCAGACACGACAGATACAAGTTCAGACCACATGACATGAGAGATATCCAGGCTCTCTCCAGTGTTTGCTTCCTTCTCATGCTGACAGAAAAGGAGCATGTCCACGAGGTAGGAGTGAACCTGATCCAGATTCCCAATGCGAGGGAAGAGAGTCTCACGGAATATGCGATGAAGAATGTCCAGATACGGACACAGCTCGTAGGTCTTCTTCTCAGTGACAGGGTGAACCTTCACAGTGCAGTAGGGCCAAAGGGCTTGCTTGTGGGTGGAAGTAACATGGCGGTGAGGACGGAAACCGACAGGAGTCTCAAGCCCGTTATCCACCACATCAAGTAACTCCATGAACGCCCGCCACTTGACAGAAAGCCGCTTGCCATTGGTCATCCAAGTCAGAGTCCTGTCGCTATCTGTTCCAAGATGGACGGTGGCATAGAATTGAGCCAACAAATCCGCATCGAAATCCTTGTTGAACTGCATGATCCTGAGAATATTCAGCTGAGTGCACATCTGAAAGGCTTCTCCAAAGTACTCTGGATCCTTCTCCATAGCATCGGTGTCAATGGAGCGAACATCAACATAGAGATTCTTCTTGGCCTTGATCACATCAAAGTAGATGGCAAACTGAAAACGGTTCCAGAACGGACGGTTGACCAAAGTGGGTTCTTGGTCCACCGTATAGGGGTTGCGGCGACGCTTCTCCCAAAACTCCTTGCCGTTCATCTCAGTCACAGCCTTCCCTTTTGGCTTGTTGGCGGCTCGCTTCGATTGCTGAGGAGGTGGAGGAACAGTTGCAGAAGCACTTGCTGGAGGCGGTTGGGTGCTCGAGGAACCACTGGCAGGCTCTGAGGTCCGGTAGCGCTTGGAGGTGGCACGCCCGGGGTTGATACGGCGACCTTGCTGCTCGGAAATGTCATCACCTGGAGCCAAACACAAAAGGAGGCAAAACAACCAGAAGAAACGAGCATAAGCCAACAAACACAACAAAAAGATCAAGGGAAGGTAGGAGAATGATGGAAATTGGCATGCAGCGGTAGTACCGTGACCTGCCCGCGGTAGTACCGCCCCAAAGGGAGCGGTAGTACTGCCCTAGGCCAAGCGGTAGTACCGCTCCAAAGGGAGCGGTAGTACGGCTTGAGGCGGATACACAACAGTTTCAAAGCGCGAGGCGGTGAAACAGTGGTTTCCTACTACCGTGGACAGATCCGGCACTACCGGCCTACCAAATTCAAAAATATTCCTACCAAACATCAATCTAGATGATCTAGTTGCCTTCTCCAACCAACTCAAGCATAGATTTAGCCAAAAATCTAGAGATGCAACCACCATTGCCCCTAAGCACAAGATCTAAAAGCAAGACCAAAAGAGAGAAGGAACATGGGCAATACCGGCATCCATGGCAAGAGGACGAGGTGGGGATTGACTCCATCGAAGGAAATGGAGAGGAACGCCCCGGAGGAGGAGATGCACCGGAGCCCTTCCGCGGCGGAACGGTGCTGGAGAGAGGGAGAGGCACGAGGGGGAGAGCGAATGGGTATGGGGGAGAAGAAACCTCCCCCTGCCCCGATAAAAAGACACCCTGGCCCCGCCCCGCAGCGGTAGTACCGCGCTGGGGAGCGGTAGTACCGCTCATAAGCGGTAGTTCCGCACTGATGTGGTGGTAGTACCGCTTACCACGGTAGTACCGTCCATCACCAGCAGTAGTACCGCTTATCAGCGGTAGTACCGCTCGCCAGCAGCGGCAGTACCGCCCAGCACACCGCGGCAACTAGACTACATGGCTTAGCTCAAAAAAACAGAAAACCCGCAACGAAAAGCAGAAGAACACACCAGCAAGAGGCCAAGAAAACTCTCTTCATGAGAGGGCGGTGGCCGAAGCCACCTATGTTTGAGTCAAGAGGTATGGCGCCGCGAAGATTTTAACCTTGGGCCCATGACCAAAACTCGTCTTTTGAGCACACGTGCCATCAACAATGGCTAAAGTGAAAGACTTGATCAATTTATGCATAATGGGGGGAGGGAGAGTTCATTGAGAGAACAACACTCCCCCTATGTCCATGCCTACACCTAAACTAGACAACAAATTCAGCTTTCAAAGAAGAAGAAAGCCCTGGTATTCTCGACTTGAATTCAGGAAGATTTAGATCCCGAAAGCAATAGGAATGGGAAAGCAGAGCAGGCAATAGGTTTATGACTGAGCACTAGAGCCTGGAATAGCAGGAATGAAGGTTGGGAAATATGCCATGCAGAATTCCAATAAGTTGGCACTGCTTTCCCTTTCCATATGAAAAATGGAGAGGAAAAGCATGGGTGGACCAAGCGTTTTAACCGGAATCTAGTGACGGAGAAAGAAGAAAGAATGGGAAGAAAGCAGCCATGGGCAAGCTTTAATTAATAGAAATAAGTAGGAGTTACAGCCTTTAAATTCAAGTGAAACGAGCCTTTGACGTAGTCACAAATTCGACTGCCCTTTCACTATTATTATTATTTCGAGTAATAGCGGAAGGAGTGCCAAAGCCCATTTTAGTAGAAAGCTGCTGCCCTTTTCTAGTAATGCGGAGTGACATAATCAATCAAATTCGACTGGTTGGTTCCCCTTATTAGTCAATTGCTTTTGACGTATCAGGTGGGAATGGGAGAGCCTCTTTTCTTTCCGCAATGGAATCGGCTTAAGCTCGAACTTTTCTTTCATTTCCTATCATAGGGATATAAAAAGAAATCCAATTGCGTTTTTCTTAGTTTAGAATATCAAAAGACATCCCACACCCGGTCTTAGGTTCAGAGTCGCTTTGTGGGAACTTCAAGAGAGAGAAGAGAGATCATAGCTTAATATCAAAGGTCAGGTATACCTGCCTACGTTCGGCATACACATTCACTAGTTCCATTCGGAATCTTTCTCTAGATGGAATCCTGATTCGACTTTCAAATGCAAGAGCAAGAATGCCGTGAGGGAGCCCTATCTAAAAAATGCAAGGCCAGATCCCACTTTCTTTAATCGAGCGGGCAAGGGATTGCAAACATCTTTTCTTTTCAGAGAAAAGGTTTTCAAAAGATATCCCGAAGGGGTCTTAGGTAAGGTAAGGAGTGACAACTCTATTCAATAAGCTGGCTCTTTAAGGGAAGATAGGGCATCTCCTAAAATGTGGAAGTTTGGTGCTTTAGAGATAGGGCCGGCACGCTTTGCTGGAAAGCAATAAGTCAACAAAACAAGGTAGGTCTACCCCCTAATAAAGGTTTCGCTCGACGACCCTGTATCCATTCTCGATTAAAGCACGGAGAGTTAGGTTTATTATCTCCAGTTTGATGCTATCTTCTCCACGACTTGGTTCTTATGGATCTCCTCCAGGTCCTAGGCATCTTGTCTCTAGATCTGCTCTCTATCGGTAGTAAAATCAGTACTTTGTCTTTGCCTGTCTCTGTCCATTCCTTCAACACCGATGGACTCGGAGTGGCATAACCCCTTTAATAAGAAGCATAAGACCTAAAGCGAGGAGATAGAATCAAAAGAATGATAGCAAGTTCTTTGAAAGTGGGAAGAAAGCCAAGGATACGGTGGTGTGTAGGGTCTTTCAAATCAATCAGGAAAGCGTGAGCTGAGAAGGAACACGGCTTTCCGCGCCTTGACAAGTGGATCTACCAAGAATAGCTTTTTCAGCCGTTACTTATTATATAATAGCTCGATCCGCTCACGCATGTGATTGATTTCTCCCCTCTCTTTCGAAAATCTTCCATTCGAATAGGAAGATTCCCTTCTCGTTGTGTATCCAGAACCTGAGGATGATGAGGATCTATAAAGGTTCTTTGATCGAGCTCTCACTTCGGCTTCTTTTGTTGCCGAAGACCAGGACCCGTCTTATTTGCTGAAAACCTGTCTGTTTAGGGACTCTTTCCTTTCAATGGACATACTTGCCTAGAACTGATTCTACCTTGAGAGAGCTTCCCTCTTTTCTGATTCCTTCCCTTTGACCACCGAAAATACAACTTCTAATAGCCATTTCTATTTTATAGATGTTTCAAACAAGTGATTTTACACTTTGATCCTTCCTGTCTTTCCCCGATAGAGGAGTTTGACCCTTCCACTTCTGCCTTTGCCCTTTGTACTTCTTCCCGCAATTGAGATCCCTGTTAAGGAAGAATATCTCGCTCGTGCTTTTTTTGCGAGGAAATCGCTCTACTTTTTCCAGCGATGAGTGATTGAGTAAGGTCTAATTCAATCTGTGTTATGACCTACCTTTTTTGATTGAAGTAAACGAGAGCTTTACTTCTTCTTTTCAAACCCTAAGGTTTGAGCTCGTCCTCGGGTCGGATTCGGATCCTTTTCTCTCTTTTGAAATTCCATAGATATAGATGTCTCGACTGCCGAATCCGAATCCTTAGAACAACTCGATTCCGTTGATTCACTGTCCATTTGTCCTTCAACTGGATTAATGGTCAACGACTTTGACAGCCTTTCCTTCACACAAGGTTTTTAATCCATCTCCCCCGCTTAGGGCAGTAAGGGGAAGTAGCGATATTCCGATTCCTTCGTGGGGAATCAACGAAGGCAGCCGCTCCAGCAGCTTTAGTACTTAAGTTAACGCCCCAGCCCTTATCCCGCGATGAGAAGGTAGATGCGGTAAGCCAACTCCTATCCTTCTTGCGGAAAGGGCATTCAATGCCATCTTCATTCCCTTCCTTGCTTCGAGGAGCAGGTCGAATAGTCAAAGAAGGGGATGGCTAATTCCAGGAATAGAGTAGCATTCTCAAGCACTACCCTCCGTTTTTTTTTCAGTCCATATAAAACAGTCAATCTACCAGCAGCAGAGGCTGCAGATACATGTCCACCACCTATTTATCTACTACCATAAGCGGGAGCAGTTGCAGGTAAAGAGTGTTGTGAGGGCTTTCATTTGCGCGTTAAGGGCAGTTTCTGTTATAACACTAGAAATCTGTGCCGTTAGTCGAATGCTCGGAATGAAAGAATGACTATTTCCTTGTTGGAACATAATGACAACCGCAGGAATTCGGAATAAGACATGTTAAGTTTCTCCTCTTTCTGTCTAATGACTACTACGACATGCCTAGACTATAACATTCCTACGGAGTGCTGCCCATAGATTACGGAACACTTGGCATATGTTGATTGAGTCCCGGGTATAGCTCCCTCACTCGCTCTACTTTGAATCACGAATTAGCGTATGAAAAGCGACGATCTTTCTCTATTTCTTCCTCTTCCACCAAAACAAACAAGTTGTTTTCGGGCGTCAGGCAAACTTAGTTCTTCGTTCCTCCGGTAATTGGATTGATATATAAGGATTGGGGTTGTCACCCGTATGCTTCTTATCTTTGGCTTCGAACAAGGGGAGTCCTTTCAAGCTTCATCAAATCCATGGCACAAGGTCTATTTTTCATTATAGAATCGAGCAAGAATCAGATTGTGAATTAGGATTGTATGCAAGAAGGGATTCGGAAACAGGAAAGCGAGTCAAGTAATCCGAATACGTAGCCACTCTCATTCTAATGCTTATATCCAGAACTAGTTCACCGAACAAAGGGACAGAACTACTGACTAAATTGTAGCGAGCTAATACCTAAACTTGAACTCTGAAATAGCACTCATTCATTCAATTATTTGAAGCTAAGGTGCGGGAAAAGAATACATAAGGTTAGATATGAACTAGTTGACTGTTCGATTGAGGGACTATGATGCATTTTACTCATGTTTTTATTCCATTCCAGGATTCATTCATATTCGACCATAACGAGACTCAATAACGAAACTAGGGCCCTTGCTTTCCCAACTGGAGCAAGAAACTTCCAACCAAATAGGAGGGACCCGGAAGAAGAGATAAATGACAACTATCTCTAGAGAATTGAAAAGAGGTGTGTGAACTATGTTATTGAATCGGCCATGAAAACCTAAAATGAAGGAATAGGGGGTCTGGGATAAGCATGTATTGGAGGCGGGTTTCCCAATAAGTCAATAGCTATCCTTCGCTATCTGGGGCTAGCTCACTCTATGAGATAAGTTTCATGTATGGTTCGAAGCAGTTAACTCCCTTTTAAGGAGCGATCGATCAGCCCCGACCATGACAGGTCTAGAATCTCTCTCATTGAGCTTCTCTTTTGCGCCTGCTTTCTTCTTGATTTATTGCAGCAGCTAGTCTCCCTTTTCCAAATTCGATTATAAGTGAAGTGAGTTATGTTTCAAGAAATTCCATCCATTTCATCGCCCAGAATAATACCCAGTCCTGCCAATCTCTACGACAATCTCTGGTTTAGTTTAGTTGATCTTTTTCTATTATGAAAAGCAAGGAAACACTAGTAATGGTGGAAACAGAACTTAGAAATCTAAGGCTGGAGGCTAGTTTCATTAACGAGTCTCACCTATTTCTTACTTCCCCTACCAGCCCTACCTACATCACCTTTCATATGGAACAGGCATGCTTTAGTGATGGGGCTAGCCGCTTTCACAAGAAATCAAACCAAACAAAGACACTTAGCATAGGAGTAGATTAGGGCATCTAGTGCTCTGTTCATCGTCTGAGGACTCTAAGGTGCCAAGGGAAATAGCTCCATCCCATTGGATATCCCTAGCCTTGGTGGATCAGTGCAGTGAGAAAAAACTCTTCCATTCTATCTATGGTAGATAAAGGAGCTTCAAAGCCGTAGCCATCCTCATGGCCTTTTCACTCTACAGCCGTTGCACTTTTTTTATTAAATGAAATAGTTCGTTTTCTCGCTCTTAACTCGAAAGTACTAACTAAATAGGGGCACGGAGAAATAAAGAAGTGTGGGGGAGAAGCAGCCGAGCTCATTCCCTTCCATTCCTGCTCTATAGTAGGGGTTATGTCCCCCTTTCCTAGTGAGAGCAATACACAATGCTGCTACGAATAGAGATAATGCCCTATCCACTGCAAAACGGTACTCTACTTCAACCACACGGTATGGCTCCCTGATTTCAAACCAAGCTGTAGACCGAGTAGGAAACAGCTAAAGGTTCCGGTCCAAAGGTAAGAAGATCCGTTGGTTGGAAATCCGTATCAATTGTTACTGGTTCTCCCGTTCTTGGTACTGTGTCATGTGACTCTAAAGCCCCAACTAGGCTAGATCGAGATCTTGGTCCTTGCTAGTCTTACTCGCGTAAATAACCCCCATGTCTTAGGTGTTCTCGGGGGTAAGTGAGTCAGTACAATCGGTTGCACAACCGTCCAGTCCATATCATAATTGTCATAATCAATCATATCAGTAGGTGGCATACTTGCCTGCTCAAGTCCATCTACTATGGATGTGGGCTTGGACCAAGCCATCCCCAAACACTAAACTGGATCTTGAAAACGGGACTGAACTGAATCCGACTTCTTGGTAGCCCAGTGGCTTTTGGTCCCCATCAGAAAGTGCTGAATGGATTGCTCCTTGCCCAACGACAAAAAGAAAGAAATTTAGGAGAGGATTGATAGGTTTAAGCATTCATGGCTGGTCGCTCTTATGGATACCTGTGAGCTAGAGTCAGGAATCGAAAAGGAGACAACGGAAGCCGTACAGATCTAGTTGGGAATGCTGTTCATGCAGTGGAGAGCGTAAATGACCGGCCCTTGAGGTGCGAGTAGACTTATCATATAGAAAGGAAAGAGATAAGCGGAGGGAGGATGGTTTGATGATAGCCAAGATCTCCATCTCATTTGTCACTCTCGTATTCTTAATAGGAATCGGCAAGCAGATACAACCACTAGGCCATTGCCATTCGACTAGTCTATCAGAGTATCCTACGAAGTCAGGTCCAGTAGGCGCAGGATGCGCTAAGCCATTCAATCTTCCTGCTGGTGGTCCACCATAGAGCTCCTATGTAGCCGTTTGTTTTCTCGCTTAACTAATTTGTATGAGGCGATACAGCTGAGATCAGCCAACGGTTCGAGCACTTAGCACAATGTGCCACTTAACCGGACGAGCGCAAGACCGGGTCTACCTACCTTATGACATTTATGAAAAACGAACGTTGTATTAAGGGGTTTCTATCAGTTAGTAACAAAGCCGGCAGTATCCTTGAATTCAGGGGTCAGCTACGGGAGGTATGTCTCCATGTGTGCCGAAGAAGCGTCTATCATTATACGCTGTTTATCCAATCCAAAACTGATTCGTTTAGTTGGTAGAACCCACGCCAATATCATATTGACTCTCTCTCGTCCAATAAGAGTTTCCGAGAGTTACTTTATTCAAATTCTCTCCTTTCCAAAGCTCCACAAGGGGGTAAATAAGGGGGAAGAGGAGTTCATAGAGAAAAAACAAATGCAAAATAAGGATTTCCTTACTGTGTTTTGTAATCTTCCTATTTTAGAGAAAGGTATTCTCCTTTTTTTTGCTGTTTTAGTTCTGTTAGCTTGCATTTGGCAAGTAAAAAGCTATTTGAAGAAGATTGATGCCGCGTACGTTTCGGGCGCTCTCTGATTTCGCGGAGCGAAATCGAATTCAAGCTCAAAAAGCGGGCTATGTGGCTCTGCACGATTTGTCATTCTCGTGGTTGAGGGGGGTCAGAATGACCGTAATCACTGTACGTAAAAGACGTACAGGTAAAAGGGGGGTCTGATTTTCAGACATCGAGCGTGCGGGATATCGCTTTCAAAAAAACCTGTCGCGTCCACCATGGGCGCGAAAAGCAATTACGCAGATTAAGGAGGCACTGAACTGCGAAAACAAAAGCGACTCCTTATTGGTAGAGGATAGGTGGGTCCTGGTCCAACCTAAGTCAGTTCGAACCTGACGAGTCGTAATCATCTGTAGCAAACACTACTGACCACTAACTTGATCTCCGATCAGTGGTGAAGGTTGTGAGTGAAACGAGTGGTTTATATACAGCATGGTAAAGAGCAGCGTAGGGCTATACCTGGCAATTCAGCTTTCAAAGAAATGGAGTACTAACACGTCGACTCAAAGCATCAGCTACTTGATTTGTGGCTCCTGATTTGTAGACAATGAGATAGTTGAATCTCTCCAAATAAGCTTCCCATCTTGCCAGATCGACATGTTGATGATCTTTGAAATGCTTCAAGGCTTGATGGTCAGTATAGACAAGAAACTCCTTAGGCAGCAAATAAACCTCCCATGTTTTCAAAGCTCTGAATACAGCATACAAATCTTGCTGATATGTACTCCATTTCTTCCTTGCATCACTTAGCTTCTCACTTCTGAAATGGTCTTCGGTGCTGGCCATTCTCTGATAGCAGCAACTTTGGATTCATTCGATAGTGAGGCAAATTAGGAAGACTAGCACCAGGAATTAGATCAATTCGGTGCTGAATATCCCTCATGGGTGGCAATTGTTGAGGCTCTCAGGTAGCCTAATTCTCCTTTCGAACTACGGAATTCGGGTTGGATATGGTGATAAGCCAAGCCTAAAACTACCATCGCTTAACCCGGTGAAGAAGAGCTTCCAATCGAATATGCTTAACAAACCCAGCCGTCGGGCTACGAGTGGGGATTTCTAGGGAGATTCAAGCTGTGGCTCCGCTAGCTTTAGTCGGCATAAGAACAAAGAACTAAATGGGTCTCCTTAGCCTTTTGTTAGCTTCGATGGCCTGGAGTCTTCTACGGGGAATCTCTTCTTTATAGATGAGAAGTCGATTCAGAACACGCAAGAAAAGGGTTGATGGAACCATGCAAAGAGTGCTCATTAACTCACTAGCATCCCAATAAAATCATTCCAAAGTACTTCTCCATTTCGGAACAAGCTCTTGGTGAAAAAGACTGGCGTGTAGTCCGAAAAGCGCCTATGGAAGATCTACTATTTTCCTTCGCACCAGGTCAATCTCCATGCATATATCCTGCCAGTTCTCATTCAATCTCTTTTCATCCGGGAAGCTTCCCCGCAACTCCAACTACCGAAAACATTAGCTCGAACATTCGAGTTAGAGATGAAAAGGACCACCCTTCAGCTAGAACCCTCCCTTAAAGAAATGAATTTGAGTCAGTGACCCTATGAGAGAGGAAGAGTTTCGTTGTGTACAGTCATCGTATATTCAACTCAAAGAACTTCTAGTTTGATTAGCATAAAGAAAGTGCCAGCTAGGCCAGCCATTAGTACCATAGCTTTCCCAAGAAGGATAGGAGATGGATCAGACTCTTCAGCGGGAAAGAATGTGATCAAAGGACCCTATGAATACTACTAGCCGTAGCTGTGGTTGTGGCCAAGAAGTAGGCAGGGAAGGAGATGTCCTTCTTTAAAGGAATTTCGTCAGGGATCTATTCCTTGAATCAATAAAGCAAAAGAAAAGTCTGGCAGTGCGAGAGGACAATATGACTATCTATATCAGTTCTTCGCCTTGGTCTACTCCATCATGTAGTGAGTCGAGGTCTGTCCCTAAGGAGAAATACGAAGCAAAACCCCAACGATTAGATTATAGGGTTGGACCTATTTTTTCAAGAAGGAGCATGAAGGTGCCGAAAATAGGGCTTTTATCACGTTGAGAGTTGTTCCCTCTTAGGGCTGAAAGTGGAAAGTCTTCGAGTATCGTCGTCCTTCTATTGATAGATTCAGGATTCGGATAGATTCAGAGAAGGCCAACTTATCTCGATCTGGTCATTCACCCGATATGGGAATACCTTTTAGGAAGGCAAGACTAGAAAAAAGTCCGATTGACCGAAGATGTGAAGAAATCGACTGCATTAGCCCTTCATAAGGGAATACCTGACTCAGTCAATTCTTTAGTTGACATCGAGACCAAGTCCCATTGACTCTCTTGGAGGAAGATCCGCCAAGGGGCGAAGCGGTCCAATTCAATGTTTTACTGTTACGCTAAGTCACTCTCCTGTTAGGAAATCGATCTAGCTGCTTATCCTATAGATAGAGAGTGTCGGCAATCACCTCCGCTATTTCAGCTGTTGTCGGCATAACAGCTTCGGTAGTATACCTACCTAAACAGATAATTCGTACCATGATTAGCAGACCCTTCTCAACTCTAGCGATTTCAAGCGGACCAGTCTCCAATTACCTTGCAAAGCGTTAGCGCTAGCCAGGTCAATAGTTCAAGTATCAATGAAAGTCTCTATTTCAGTAAAGTAGAAATGACAGCTGTTTAGGTAACAGAAGACAATGCCTGCTAGAGGTATGATTCCGATCTTTGCGCAAGCAATAATATATGCTATGGCACTTTTTTTGCACAGCTCCTCTTTAATGCCAGTTGGTGTGAGGGAGTTCGCTGGGGATGTGAACTATTGAATCATGAGTAAAGATATCCATGCACAGTAAAGGTGTGGAATCTGGATCTACTGTGTGTTCTGACTTTCAAATCACCGCTCCCCCTTTCTTTAAGTATCTATCCCGGCTTGCATTTTGGGGCGAGTACTACAGTTCCTCCATAATCACACAGAACGCCCAGCTTCGAAGAGCTGCTCTCTCCCCAGTCCACAGCAAGGTGTGGAATCTGGATCTACTGTGTGTTCTGACTCTATTGGATCAAGTCAGATACTAAGCCTTCTACTACTACTACTTAGGAGATCAAATGCTATATTTCAGAGATTGGACTCTCTTACTGTGTTTTTTCAGGGCTGTTCCCGAGCCAGGTTCCCTGGATCCATTCTTACCTAAATGGATGAATGAAGAAGGGGGCGAGCAGATACGACGGCCACACACACTTCTTTTTAGCCGAATAAAGCCGGATCTACTACACGGCTAGGATCAGAGAAAGATTGAGAAAGCAAGATCAAACCTACTCTACTGTCGATTCAAAAGGTAAACAGCCCCCGAAGACTTTATCAATGAATGGATCAAAGAAGTTTATCTATCTAAGTCATCGTATATAAGGGAAGAAGCCCGCCCCTGATCGAAGAATGAAGAAGCTAGCCCGGGTAGACTTTAAGACCAACTTGGTGTAGAGACGACTATGATGGTCGGCCTCCACAGACTGAACGCGGGAGATTCTTTCACCCTGTTTTTAGTAGTGCGAGGAGGATAGAGCTCCCAGCAACGACTGATTGTTCGTACGAGCGAAGGAGCGAGCATGCTTTACCCTTAGAGTGAAGTTGACATTCACAGGTCTTGTGGGAACTCCTTCAGTTCAGGTAGCCATAGTCACTCAGGGCTATAGTGGTAGTAGCAAGATCGAAATTGTGAGATTGGCTCGATCACAAACTATCAAGAAGAAAGATCAAGATTCACTTTTGTCGGGCAAAGAACTCTATTAAGGAAATGACTTCGCTCACTGAAGACCAAGCAGCAGCCATTCTAGATGAAAGGACACAAGCCTAAAACTTGAATGCGGATCTATTTATCTGGAATTCCTATCTTCAGAAATAACGAGTTGCCTATCTTCAGAAATGCTGGTATAGTTGACTTGCCTCTGTTCTCGCACCGGTGTCTGCCAGGGTCTGAACCATTAGGTAGAGGATCGGCTGAAAGAAAAGGCAGACAGAGATCTTGCGCCAGATCCGTATACATTCAGCACCCTCATTACAGCATTTGCTAAGCATGAAAAGTGGTTGGAGCTATGCTTATGTGCACGAAAATGCAGGAGAAAGGATGGCACCCAAAGACGAGGAAGGGCGTAGCAAGCGACGAAATGCTTCGGTGAAAGCTAGAACCAACTCTGCAAGGAAAGCGGAAGAAAACAGTTATGATGTGGTTGATAGTGTTTTTAGGGATAACCTAAGTCGGCGTTACCCGACATAGTCAACGGGGTACCTTCATTCTTTAACAATTCCGGACATAGGAACAATGAGCTGTCTCCACGGCTTCTCTTCCAAACCAATATCGCAATGGATCTATCTTCAGCTTATTCTCTCAATCAATGAATGCAGGTCATCGTGGAGAATCAGGGGAAGTGTAGACTATAAGTAGCCAATTTGCAATTCATTTCCTTGGCAATGACGAGTGATGGTATCTCGAAGCCATTCATCTTATCTCTGCAGCAGGAGATTCTTCACCAGACAAAAGATAAGGAAAAGACAAAGAAATCCCATGGGTAGTTTTTGGAAAAACCTATTCTGTAGGAGAGAGAGGCCTACCTATGAAAACTAGTATGTATCTTTTTCTTGGTTTAAGCAGTGCAGGAAATTGTCGGTCCTAAAAACAATGTGCCCCCATGATCATTTTACATCACGATATCTTTTTCTTCTGGTTATGCGTTTTCCTCTTCACTTTTCTTTTTATTTATTTGAAGGAATCGTCCGGGCAGAAACGGGGATAGTGATTGATGGCATAGAGTTTTGATAGAAAACTCGTATCAAAATCATACCAAAAGAAAGTCTCGATTCGAGGAACGGAATACAGGTCCATGATAGAACACAGACCGGTAAGAGAAAGGAAAGTAAGCATAGTCTTCATTGAACCGGAAGAACAATTTGATTTTCCGTCAACAAAGTAACGCTGTGCAAACTCATCTGATCCCTATTTGGGACTTCTTCTTCATGTCACGAGCCGGAATCGAACCGGCGCTTTCCAGATGCATGGTCAGGATAGATACCTATCAGATCGCGACTTTGATTTCGCAGTTCAAGAGGATGGTGGGGGCAACCTCTCTACATCTGCGGGCCGGTAGGCCAGCCAACTAACTCTTCAAATGAAGAACTTATTTCCCCACACCTATCTCTATGAAACTTCCTTCATAGTTAGGAGAGGTTTTTTTAGCTTTTTGTCTCTTTTACCGCAGGAAGTTCTCCAAAAGTATGAAAGGCCGGAGGGCTTTGTACCAACCATTCTAGTGTGGTTGGATTCTGTTCAACAGCCCAAGGACTTTCCGCACATTTTTGGTTCTTTCCACTGCTTGAAGTGATTGCGACAACTACGAAGAAACGACGAATCCCAACTACGGATATATAAGAACCGAAACTGCTCAGAGCATTCCATCCGGCGTAAGCATCTGGATAATCTGGAATGCGACGTGGCATACCCGAAAGCCCTAAGAAATGCATGGGAAAGAAGGTCAGATTAACCCCGAAAAAAGTGATCCAAAAATGGATTTGGCCTAAAGTTTCAGGATATGTCCGACCAAAGATTTTACCCACCCAATAGTAAAATCCAGCAAATAAAGCAAAAACGGCTCCCATAGAAAGTACATAATGGAAATGTGCAACCACATAATAAGTATCATGTAGAGCAATGTCTAGCCCAGAGTTTGCTAGAACTATTCCAGTGAGCCCTCCTATGGTGAACAAAAAGATGAACCC
>NW_024114759.1:0-9504 GCF_003073215.2 Triticum urartu | reverse complement strand
GTAAGAGACATCATAGATCGCACCATATCTAGTAAAGTACGATTACGACGTTCAGACACACCATTACGCTGTGGTGTTCCGGGTGGCGTGAGTTGCGAAACTATTCCACAATTTTTCAAATGTACACCAAACTCGTAACTCAAATATTCTCCTCCACGATCAGATCGTAGAAACTTTATTTTCTTGTTACGATGATTTTCAACTTCACTCTGAAATTCCTTGAACCTTTCAAATGTTTGAGACTTATGTTTCATTAAGTAGATATACCCATATCTGCTTAAATCATCTGTGAAGGTGAGAAAATAACGATATCCGCCACGAGCCTCAATATTCATCGGACCACATACATCTGTATGTATGATTTCCAAAAAATCTGTTGCTCTCTCCATAGTACCGGAGAACGGTGTTTTGGTCATCTTGCCCATAAGGCACGGTTCGCAAGTACCAAGTGATTCATAATCAAGTGGTTCCAAAAGTCCATCAGAATGGAGTTTCTTCATGCGCTTTACACCGATATGACCTAAACGGCAGTGCCACAAATAATTTGCACTCTCATTATCAACTCTGCATCTTTTGGCTTCAACATTATGAATATGTGTGTTACTACTATCGAGATTCAACAAGAATAGACCACTCTTCAAGGGTGCATGACCATAAAAGATATTACTCATATAAATAGAACAACCATTATTCTCTGATTTAAATGAATAACCGTCTCGCATCAAACAAGATCCAGATATAATGTTCATGCTTAACGCTGGCACCAAATAACAATTATTTAGGTCTAATACTAATCCCGAAGGTAGATGTAGAGGTAGTGTGCCGACTGTGATCACATCGACTTTGGAACCGTTTCCCACGCGCATCGTCACCTCGTCCTTAACAAATCTTCGCTTAATCCATAGTTCCTGTTTCGAGTTGCAAATATTAGCAACAGAACCAGTATCAAATACCCAGGTGCTACTGCGAGCATTAGTAAGGTACACATCAATAACATGTATATCACATATACCTTTGTTCACCTTGCCATCCTTCTTATCCGCCAAATACTTGGGGCAGTTCCGCTTCCAGTGACCAATCTGGTTGCAATAGAAGCACTCAGTTTCAGGCTTAGGTCCAGGTTTGGGTTTCTTCTCTTGAGTAGCAACTTGCTTGCTGTTCTTTTTGAAGTTCCCCTTCTTCTTCCCTTTGCCCTTTTTCTTGAAACTAGTGGTCTTGTTGACCATCAACACTTGATGCTCCTTCTTGATTTCTACCTCTGCAGCTTTCAGCATTGCGAAGAGCTCGGGAATAGTCTTGTTCATCCCTTGCATATTATAGTTCATCACGAAGCTCTTGTAGCTTGGTGGCAGTTATTGGAGAATTCTGTCAATGACGCAATCATCTGGAAGATTAACTCCCAATTGAATCAAGTGATTATTATACCCAGACATTTTGAGTATATGCTCACTGACATAACTGTTCTCCTCCATCTTGCAGCTATAGAACTTATTGGAGACTTCATATCTCTCAATCCGGGCATTTGCTTGAAATATTAACTTCAACTCCTGGAACATCTCATATGCTCCATGACGTTCAAACGTCGTTGAAGTCCTGATTCTAAGCCGTAAAGCATGGCACACTGAACTATCGAGTAGTCATCAGCTTTGCTCTGCCAGATGTTCATAACATTTGGTGTTGCTCCTGCAGCAGGTCTGGCACCCAGCGGTGCTTCCAGGACGTAATTCTTCTGTGCAGCAATGAGGATAATCCTCAAGTTATGGACCCAGTCCGTGTAATTGCTACCATCATCTTTCAACTTTGCTTTCTCAAGGAACGCATTAAAATTCAACGGAACAACAGCACGGGCCATCTATCTACAATCAAACATGAATAAGCAAGATACTATCAGGTACTAAGTTCATGATACATTTAGGTTCAGTTAATCATATTACTTAAAGAACTCCCACTTAGATAGACATCCCTCTAATCCTCTAAGTGATTACGTGATCCAAATCAACTAAACCATGTCCGATCATCACGTGAGATGGAGTAGTTTCATTGGTGAACATCGTTATGTTGATCATATCTACTATATGATTCACGCTCGACCTTTCGGTCTCCGTGTTCCGAGGCCATATCTGTATATGCTTGGCTTGTCAAGTATAACCTGAGTATTCCGCGTGTGCAACTGTTTTGCACCCGTTGTATTTGAACGTAGAGCCTATCACCCCCGATCATCACGTGGTGTCTCAGCACGAAGAACTTTCGCAACGGTGCATACTCGGGGAGAACACTTCTTGATAATTAGTGAGAGATCATCTTATAATGCTACCGTCAATCAAAGCAAGATAAGATGCATAAAAGATAAACATCACATGCAATCAATATAAGTGATATGACATGGCCATCATCATCTTGTGCTTGTGATCTCCATCTTCGAAGCACCGTCGTGATCACCATCGTCACCGGCGTGACACCTTGATCTCCATCGTAGCATCGTTGTCGTCTCGCCAATTTTATGCTTCCACGACTATCGCTACCGCTTAGTGATAAAGTAAAGCATTACATCGCGATTTCATTGCATACAATAAAACGACAACCATAAGGCTCCTGCCAGTTGCCGATAACTCGGTTACAAAACATGATCATCTCATACAATAAAATTCAGCATCATGTCTTGACCATATCACATCACAACATGCCCTGCAAAAACAAGTTAGACGTCCTCTACTTTGTTGTTGCATGTTTTATGTGGCTGCTACGGGCTTAAGCAAGAACCAATCTCACCTACGCATCAAAACCACAACGATAGTTTGTCAAGTTGGTTCTGTTTTAACCTTCGCAAGGACCGGGCGTAGCCATACTTGGTCAACTAAAGTTGGAGAGACAGTCGCCCGCAAGCCACCTGTGTGCAAAGCACGTCGGGGGAACCGGTCTCGCGTAAGCGTACGCGTAATGTCGGTCCGGGCCGCTTTGTCCAACAATGCCGCCGAACCAAAGTATGACATGCTAGTAAGCAGTATGACTTATATCGCCCACAACTCACTTGTGTTCTACTCGTGCATATAACATCAACATATAAAACCTAGGCTCTGATACCACTGTTGGGTTTCGTAGTAATTTCAAAAAGTTTCCTACGCACACGCAAGATCATGGTGATGCATAGCAACGAGAGGGGAGAGTGTGATCTACGTACCCTTGTAGATCGACAATGGAAGCGTTAGCACAACGTGGTTGATGTAGTCGTACGTCTTCACGGCCCGACCGATCAAGCACCGAAACTACGGCACCTCTGAGTTCTAGCACACGTTCAGCTCGATGACGATCCCTGGACTCCGATCCAGCAAAGTGTCGGGGAAGAATTCCGTCAGCACGACGGCGTGGTGACGATCTTGATGTACTACCGTCGTAAGGCTTCGCCTAAGCACCGCTACAATATTATCGAGGACTATGGTGGAAGGGGGCACCGCACACGGCTAAGAATATGATCACGTGGATCAACTTGTGTGTCTAGGGGTGCCCCCTGCCTCCGTATATAAAGGATCAAAAGGGGTGTGCGGCCGGCCAGGGAGGGCGCGCCAGGAGGAGTCCTACTCCCTCCAGGACTAGGATTCCCCCCTTTCCTAGTTGGAATAGGATTCAGGAGGGGGGAAAGAGGAGAGAGAGAAGGAAGGGGGGCGCCGGCCCCCTCTCATTGTCCTATTCGGACTAGGGGGGGGAGGGGTGCGCGGCCCAGCCCTGGCCACCTCTCCTCTCTTCCACTAAAGCCCACTAAGGTCCATATACCTCCCGGGGGGTTCCGGTAACCTCCCGGTACTCCGGTAAAATCCCGATTTCACCCGGAACACTTCCGATATCCAAATATAGGCTTCCAATATATCAATCTTTACGTCTCGACCATTTTGAGACTCCTCGTCATGTCCGTGATCACATCCGGGACTCCGAACAACCTTCGGTACATCAAAATGCATAAACTCATAATACAACTGTCATCGTAACCTTAAGCGTGCGGACCCTACGGGTTCGAGAACAATGTAGACATGACCGAGACACGTCTCCGGTCAATAACCAATAGCGGGACCTAGATGCCCATATTGGCTCCTACATATTCTACGAAGATCTTTATCGGTCAGACCGCATAACAACATACGTTGTTCCCTTTGTCATCGGTATGTTACTTGCCCGAGATTCGATCGTCGGTATCCAATACCTAGTTCAATCTCGTTACCGGCAAGTCTCTTTACTCGTTCTGTAATACATCATCTTGCAACTAACTCATTAGTTGCAATGCTCGCAAGGCTTATGTGATGTGCATTACCGAGAGGGCCCAGAGATACCTCTCCGATAATCGGAGTGACAAATCCTAATCTCGAAATACGCCAACCCAACATCTACCTTTGGAGACACCTGTAATGCTCCTTTATAATCACCCAGTTACGTTGTGACGTTTGGTAGCACCCAAAGTGTTCCTCCGGCAAACGGGAGTTGCATAATCTCATAGTTATAGGAACATGTATAAGTCATGAAGAAAGCAATAGCAACATACTAAACGATCGGGTGCTAAGCTAATGGAATGGGTCATGTCAATCAGATCATTCAACTAATGATGTGACCTCGTTAATCAAATAACAACTCATTGTTCATGGTTAGGAAACATAACCATCTTTGATTAACGAGCTAGTCAAGTAGAGGCATACTAGTGACACTTTGTTTTTCTATGTATTCACACATGTATTATGTTTCCGGTTAATACAATTCTAGCATGAATAATAAACATTTATCATGATTATAAGGAAATAAATAATAACTTTATTATTGCCTCTAGGGCATATTTCCTTCACTTTTCAGGTATTTCAAGATGTTCTTGGCCGCTAACGAGTGATCCACTCCTGGATTACTTTGGTACCTCCCTGCTAAACTAATAGGAAGGCACACATCAGGTCTGGTACACAGCATTGCATACATGATAGAACCTATGGCTGAGGCATATAGGCAACTTTACACCTTGTAACATAAGCAACAACCCTTTCTTTGACTGATCCATTTTGAACTTCTTCAAAACTTTATCAAGGTATGTGCTTTGTGAAAGTCCAATTAAGCGTCTTGATCTATCTCTATAGATCTTGATGCCCAATATATAAGCAGCTTCACCAAGGTCTTTCATTGGAAAACTCTTATTCAAGTATCCTTTTATGCTATTCAGAAATTCAGTGTCATTTCTGATCAACAATATGTCATCCAAATATAATATCATAAATGCTACGGAGCTCCCACCCACTTTCTTTTAAATACAGGCTTCTCCAAAAGTCTGTATAAAACCATATGCTTTGATCACACTATCAAAGCGTATATTCCAACTCCGAGAGGCTTGCACCAGTCCATCAATGGATCGCTGGAGCTTGCACACTTTGTTAGCACCTTCAGGATCGACAAAACCTTCTGGTTGCATCATATACAACTATTCTTTGAGATATCCATTAAGGAATGCAGTTTTGACATCCATTTGCCAAATTTCGTACTCATAAAATGCGGCAATTGCTAACATGATTTGGAAAGACTTAAGCATCTCTACGGGCGAGAAGGTCTCATCATAGTCAACTCCTTGAACTTGTCGAAAATCTTTTGCAACAATTCGAGCTTTGTAGACAGTAATATTACCATTAGTGTCAGTCTTCTTCTTGAAGATACATTTTTATTCTCTATGGCTTGCCGATCATCGGGCAAGTCAACCAAAGTCCACAGTTTGTTTTCATACATGGATCCCATCTTAGATTTCATGGCCTCAATCCATTTCGCGGTATCATGGCTCATCATTGCTTCTTCATAGTTCGTTGGTTCGTCATGGTCAAGTAACATGACCTCCAGAACAGGATTACCGTACCACTCTGGTGCGGATCTTGCTCTGGTTGACCTACGAGGTTCGGTAGTTACTTGATCAGAAGTTTCATGATCATCATCACTAGCTTCCTCACTAATTGGTGTAGAAATCACTAGAACTAATTTCCATAGTTCGTAGGTTCGCCATGGTCTAATAACATGACTTCCAGGAGAGGAAAACCGTACCACTCTGGTGCGGAACGTGCTCTGTTTGACCTACGAGGTCCAGTAGTAACTTGATCCGAAGTTTCATGATCATCATCATTAGCTTCCTCTCTAGTTGGTGTACGCATCACGGGAACGGGTTTCACGGATGTTCTACTTCCAATTCGAGAGAAGGTACAATTACCTCATCAAGTTCTACTTTCCTCCCACTCACTTCTTTAGAGAGAAACTCCTTCTCTAAAAAGGATCCATTTTTAGCAACGAACATCTTGCCTTCGGATCTGTAATAGAAGGTGTACCCAACAGTCTCCTTTGGGTATCCTATGAAGACACATTTCTCCAATTTGGATTCGAGCTTATCAGGTTGAAGCTTTTTCACATAAGCATCGCAGCCCCCAACGGTAAGAAACGACAACTTGGGTTTCTTGCCAAACCACAATTCATATGGTCTCATCTCAACGGATTTCGATGGTGCCCTATTTAACATGAAGGCAGCCATCTCTAAAGCATAACCCCAAAACGATAGCGGTAAATCAGTAAGAGACATCATAGATCGCACCATATCTAATAAAGTACGATTACGACGTTCAGACACACCATTACGCTGTGGTGTTCCGGGTGGCGTGAGTTGCGAAACTATTCCACAATTTTTCAAATGTACACCAAACTCGTAACTCAAATATTCTCCTCCACGATCAGATCGTAGAAACTTTATTTTCTTGTTACGATGATTTTCAACTTCACTCTGAAATTCCTTGAACCTTTCAAATGTTTGAGACTTATGTTTCATTAAGTAGATATACCCATATCTGCTTAAATCATCTGTGAAGGTGAGAAAATAACGATATCCGCCACGAGCCTCAATATTCATCGGACCACATACATCTGTATGTATGATTTCCAAAAAATCTGTTGCTCTCTCCATAGTACCGGAGAACGGTGTTTTGGTCATCTTGCCCATGAGGCACGGTTCGCAAGTACCAAGTGATTCATAATCAAGTGGTTCCAAAAGCCCATCAGAATGGAGTTTCTTCATGCGCTTTACACCGATATGACCTAAACGGCAGTGCCACAAATAATTTGCACTCTCATTATCAACTCTGCATCTTTTGGCTTCAACATTATGAATATGTGTGTTACTACTATCGAGATTCAACAAGAATAGACCACTCTTCAAGGGTGCATGACCATAAAAGATATTACTCATATAAATAGAACAACCATTATTCTCTGATTTAAATGAATAACCGTCTCGCATCAAACAAGATCCAGATATAATGTTCATGCTTAACGCTGGCACCAAATAACAATTATTTAGGTCTAATACTAATCCCGAAGGTAGATGTAGAGGTAGTGTGCCGACTGCGATCACATCGACTTTGGAACCGTTTCCCACGCGCATCGTCACCTCGTCCTTAACAAATCTTCGCTTAATCCATAGTTCCTGTTTCGAGTTGCAAATATTAGCAACAGAACCAGTATCAAATACCCAGGTGCTACTGCGAGCATTAGTAAGGTACACATCAATAACATGTATATCACATATACCTTTGTTCACCTTGCCATCCTTCTTATCCGCCAAATACTTGGGGCAGTTCCGCTTCCAGTGACCAATCTGGTTGCAATAGAAGCACTCAGTTTCAGGCTTAGGTCCAGGTTTGGGTTTCTTCTCTTGAGTAGCAACTTGCTTGCCGTTCCTTTTGAAGTTCCCCTTCTTCTTCCCTTTGCCCTTTTTCTTGAAACTAGTGGTCTTGTTGACCATCAACACTTGATGCTCCTTCTTGATTTCTACCTCTGCAGCTTTCAGCATTGCGAAGAGCTCGGGAATAGTCTTGTTCATCCCTTGCATATTATAGTTCATCACGAAGCTCTTGTAGCTTGGTGGCAGTGATTGAAGAATTCTGTCAAAGACGCAATCATCTGGAAGATTAACTCCCAATTGAATCAAGTGATTATTATACCCAGACATTTTGAGTATATGCTCACTAACAGAACTGTTCTCCTCCATCTTGCAGCTATAGAACTTATTGGAGACTTCATATCTCTCAATCCGGGCATTTGCTTGAAATATTAACTTCAACTCCTGGAACATCTCATATGCTCCATGACGTTCAAAACGTCGTTGAAGTCCTGATTCTAAGCCGTAAAGCATGGCACACTGAACTATCGAGTAGTCATCAGCTTTGCTCTGCCAGACGTTCATAACATTCGGCGTTGCTCCTGCAGCAGGCCTGGCACCCAGCGGTGCTTCCAGGACATAATTCTTCTGTGCAGCAATGAGGATAATCCTCAAGTTATGGACCCAGTCCGTGTAATTGCTACCATCATCTTTCAACTTTGCTTTCTCAAGGAACGCATTAAAATTCAACGGAACAACAGCACGAGCCATCTATCTACAATCAAACATAAACAAGCAAGATACTAATCAGGTACTAAGTTTCATGATAAATTTAAGTTCAGTTAATCAAATTAATTAAAGAACTCCCACTTACATAGACATCCCTCTAATCCTCTAAGTGATTACGTGATCCAAATCAACTAAACCATAACCGATAATCACGTGAGATGGAGTAGTTTTCAATGGTGAACATCGTTATGTTGATCATATCTACTATATGATTCACGCTCGACCTTTCGGTCTCCCTGTTCCGAGGCCATATCTGTATATGCTTGGCTCGTCAAGTATAACCTGAGTATTCCGCGTGTGCAACTGTTTTGCACCCGTTGTATTTGAACGTAGAACCTATCACACCCGATCATCACGTGGTGTCTCAGCACGAAGAACTTTCGCAACGGTGCATACTCAGGGAGAACACGTCTTGATAATTTAGTGAGAGATCATCTTATAATGCTACCGTCAATCAAAGCAAGATAAGATGCATAAAAGGATAAACATCACATGCAATCAATATAAGTGATATGATATGGCCATCATCATCTTGTGCTTGTGATCTCCATCTCCGAAGCACCGTCGTGATCACCATTGTCACCGGCATGACACCTTGATCTCCATCGTAGCATCGTTGTCGTCTCGCCAAGTTTATGCTTCCACGACTATCACTACCGCTTAGTAATAAAGTAAAGCATTACATCGCGATTTCATTGCATACAATAAAACGACAACCATAAGGCTCCTGCCAGTTGCCGATAACTCGGTTACAAAACATGATCATCTCATACAATAAAATTCAGCATCATGTCTTGACCATATCACATCACAACATGCCCTGCAAAAACAAGTCAGACGTCCTCTACTTTGTTGTTGCAAGTTTTATGTGGCTGCTACGGGCTTAAGCAAGAACCAATCTCACCTACGCATCAAAACCACAACGATAGTTTGTCAAATAGACTCTGTTTTAACCTTCGCAAGGACCGGGCGTAGCCATACTTGGTCAACTAAAGTTGGAGAGACAGTCGCCCGCAAGCCACCTGTGTGCAAAGCACGTCGGGGGAACCGGTCTCGCGTAAGCGTACGCGTAA